>NC_137620.1:31524081-31826581 GCF_963280865.1 Gymnoscopelus braueri | reverse complement strand
AATATTGTGTCAGTTTCTCCTAATATTTTGTATTTATTTTCGGTTTGCCTCGCCACGTCTTGTAGTGGTACAGAGCAGGCCGTAAACAGACTGAAAGGATCTGCAAAGGGTGACGTTGCATGGAAGCAGCTCTCATGAAACGTGTCCCCGCCCTCACAATTCACTTTCAATTCGAGTTACTCTCTCTAGGCAACAAGGTGAAGAACAGCATTGTCTAAGCATCAATATAGCAACATTAATAATTGTACATTATTGTGTACCCTAGGTGTATGTGAGTGAATGTATTGTACGTTTTTAGTGCACACACACACACGCACACGCACACACACATGCACGGGCGTGTGCACACACAGGGCCAGTCTATCTGTCCGCTGTGATAAATTGTGCTGGAACACTGTTGTCCAGAGGGGGCTCCCCCAACACAGACACTTGTGTGAAAAGGGTGTTTATGAAAATCCATAACTGTCACTGCACTGCTACGGTCACTCAACGCAACGTTTACGTTTCCTGCTCAGTTTTTCATTTCCACTGTAAACACGGGAACTCCTCCAGCCTGCCGTGTGCGTGCATGCTGGTGTGCTGTGTGTTTGTGTATTCATGTGATACGCACGCACTCGTGTTGCCTAGAGAGTCACGCGCATGGGTGTGTGAATAATTCTGCGTCAAGGAGATGGAAAACAGGAACAGCCGGACCGGCAGTTGATGCTTAGTCTCATATCGCTTGAGACTCTGCAGTCAACAACAATGAGAATTTTGACTGCTTTGGCTGGGGGAATCAAGTGGCCCCTTTTGAACCCCCGTCACCTGCCCCTGTTTTGAAATGGAGCATCTCATATAGCAGAGCCAGCGAAATAACGATCTGATTGGGTATACTATGGTTCATACATACATGCCAGTCCAGGAGGGACGTTATAATGACGTAGATCAACTATGCGCTCGCTCTCTCCATCTCATTGTTTCTCTCTTCGCCGAACATCCGTTTTGATGAGTGCTCTCATGTAATCTCCCTCTAAAGAAGCTGCAAAAGCTCAGTTTGATTCCATGTATTTGACCAGCAAACTCTCTCTGTCTTTCTCTCTTAACACTTTACCTGCCAATCACGAGTATAACCGTTGATGAAAAATACACCCGTTTACTGCCAAAGTCTGCCATCCACGAGTATAACCGTTTTTAAAAAAAAAGAAAAAAAAACTTTTTTTTGTTTTTTTTTTTTTGTCTTTTTTTATTTTTTTATTTATCCACACAGAACCAGAGATATCACGATCCAAAGATTTCTAGCTCCATTCACTCCTTGGTTAACTTATTACTTTAAAATCCTGTATCTCGGCTCCTGTGTAAAAAAAAATTAAACACTGGCACTGGGGGAAGTAAAATAAAAAAACCCCTCTGGCAGGGAATGTGTTAACTGTTGCTATCTTCGCCTCTCTCTATTAGTCATTATTTCGCTCTGTCTCTCTTTGTCTCTCTCCCTCTCTCCCTCTCTCCCTCTCTCCCTCTGTGTCTCTGTCCACCACCCGTGCCATCTGGGTCCCCTGTGCCATCTCTCAACCCTGCCACTCCCAAACACCCAGAGTCCTGTCCACCCACACTTAACTCTAGACTCAGAGTAGGCCAACTGCTTGCATAATGTCTCCTTGTCAGACCTTTTTGACACTTAAGCCTCCTCTGCAGGTCTCCGGCATTTGTCCTTTAGGAGTTTAAACCTGATTCAATATTCTGTTCAATATTTATATTCCGTTAGAATTGTCAAACGATGGCCTCAGCAGGGGCTATAACCACCTTTATTTTGAAGCAACACTGTTGTGTGGAAACTGACAAGCAGTACTCAAGCAGAACTTTTCCAAAGGAAAATACAACTGACAACTTTTTTTCCACAATAATTCATACAGTTAATCCATTTAGACCGGGAACGCAGCTATGTGTCCTTTTAAGATTTATGTGGGCTATTCAAAAATAGCAGATATACAAGCTCATAGCGCGGCACCGAGTGCCACGCTATGAGCTTGTAGATCTGCTATTTTTGAAAAATCGTGAAAATGTTGTGCACATCTTTGAATACAGCTACTTTTAAAGCGAACATTTGTAACTCAAATATTAGCTTCTGGGTATCTCTGGAACAAAACATTTTGAGATATTTTTTATATTTTTATATTTTTATATTTTTGTATTTTTGTATTTTTGTATTTTTGTATTTTTGTATTTTTGTATTTCTTATGTAAAAAAAACAACAACTATTAGGGTTTAGAATCTGCCTCAGGTCTTAATCGGTTAATAACACACGCAAAATCACACTACTTATAGACCGTGTGAGATTTTTCGCACAAGCCATTGTACTTCCTTTTTTCCTGTCTCGTCTCGTCTGACATCACTTTCTCGCTGTTTTCTCTCACATAGCTTTCAGTCGTGCGCCCATCCCCATGGCGGTGGTAAGGAGGGAACTGTCATGTGAGAGCTACCCCATCGAGCTGCGATGCCCGGGCACCGACGTCATCATGATCGAGAGTGCCAACTACGGCCGCACAGACGACAAGATCTGTGATGCCGACCCGGCTCAGATGGAGAACACGCGATGCTACCTGCCGGATGCATACAAGATCATGTCTCAAAGGTAAGACACACAAGGTTCTTTTTTTTGGGTGCTTTTTTGTGCTTTTTACCTCTTTTCCCCCTCAATGTAGTCGTTATGCCAATTTATTCAATGTCACTGCTGTTGTATCCTACTGACTCACCTGCCATTGAGGAGCCTCCACCGGGAGGACGTAGAGCCTTCGTCCTACTCCTCCCGCCCAACACTCCCCGCTGACAGGTGCCGCCCCAGCCCGTAGGAGTACGTGCAGTGACATATGTCGCCCTCCCCGCCCGGCTTCCTTCCCCTGAACACACAGGCCTATTGCGTTCGTATAGATGCTCGACAAAGCCGGATGCTCCACGAAGTGTGATGTTCTTTGATGATATCAAAGCCATACAGAATGAATCTGGGTGAGCGCTGAATCACCTGAGATATGAAACGGGGGTAGTAGATGTATTGGACAAGGAATATATCAAAGTAAAAAAAAAAAAAAGGAGAAGTTGTATGCAGCGTAGGATATACGTATGTTCTGTTATTCTTCCTGACTGCCAGGAAGAATGTCAGTCGGTCAGGAAGAATGACTTGCAGTCTGTCTTGCACATGAGCAGGTTGAGTAATTATCAATCTTGGAACTTATCGGCTTGTTTCTGTTGGACAATTTAGCCTCTGAGGGCCGGGGACAATGTTCCTTTGCCTCTCTTGTAACCAGTGGGTATCCAGGCCAAAATGTCCTCTACCATGTGTCAGTCATAGTTAACAGTCCAATTAGCAACGTGGTGTTTTAGGTACAGATGTCGTTCCGGCTAATGCATATGAATATAGCCATTGTACATCAAGGAATGATGCTGAAATACAGCTGCTTCTATCAGCAGCAGCCATGGTGGTTCCGCTACAAATTCTCCCCTGGTCAGGGTGTCCAGACGCTGTCTCTAGGGCCCCAAACCTTGGACGAAGAGAACGTATCTAAGCAAGGTTGAATCATTCTTTTATTAGCACTCGGGCACTTTCTACAAGCCCTGAGAAACTCACATTTTCTCATCCAGACAGACAACACCCAACGGTTTATCAAATCAGCCAACAGGGGTGTACAAGATCCAGGCAGTGTCTGTGGTTAATACAGCAGCTCCTCACTTGGACATTTCCCCACTTTGTGAGGCTCAGGTTTGTGAACCTTCTGTCTGGCAGAGTTGTGCTGCAGATCTCAGATGGAAGCATACGAGAATTTATACTCGTAGAATATAGAAGATATACTAGTAGAATGTAGAAGCAGCTGGAAGGGCCGCCTCTTGTGATCATCCAGAATTCATGGAACCATAGTTCCACGCAGTAGCTCTTGTAGCACTTGTAGCACTTGCAATCAAAATTCGTTTGAGCATTATTATCTTCTGTGATTGGTTACATTTTCAATCCCTGTCATGATTATCATTGCCACATCCCAAATGCCATCTTGTATGCCACGCGCTGGGATTCAGAGCATTCACAATCACGCATGCTGTTAGTACAAATAAGCAGCCTATTTTACAGATTTGCTGATGATTGCTGCATTTTGTTGTGCAATTTGTAAAAGTAAGCTTCTCCATTTAGTGAATGAATTGTCTGCTTCTTCTGGGGGGAACAGGATCTTCAACAGAACAAGGGGAAAATAAGACATTGTGATAAGTGCTGTTGTAATACAACACCTGACATCAATTGAGCGGAGATGGAATGAATTGCATCTCTCGAGAGGAGAGATGCGTTTCCACTTTTAAACTAGATACTTCTCTTTTTATTGATCTCTTACCTCTGAAGTACGTTGTTCTCGCCACTGCATGTGAAACACCACTGTTCACGTTTTAAATTCCAATACATTCTGCACAATATCTGACATGATTTATCATAAGGGCGTTGATAGACTGATCCAGTTGCAGGAATAAGAATAGTTGGGATGACAAATTCAGGTGTATTTTCAAAACTTTCCTTCTCTTGATGAGTGACAAATTGATAAGCCTTACACTGTCTGTCTGTTTTAAGCATGATGGCTCAACACATGCAATTTTCTGTGGAATATAATCCCCATGAATGTTATCCCACCATGCCTAGCTGTAAATTCATATCAGTCATAAATATTTGCCTCGGTGGAAATCAATGTACATTTTAAATGATTTGAATACATTATCTCTTATTTGTGTAAATAAATATTCTCTCGGTGAGCTCTGCTGCCAGATATGAGTGTTTTGAGCAGAGTTATGGCTATGTTGTGCAGGAACCCCCGGACATGGAGACCTATTTGTCAGGGCAGACAGAGTGTGGGCCCTGCTGCACTTGGGCGGTGATTTAGGGGTATAATTGATTGCCGACGTTAAGTTAATATACAAGTATCAGGGATTTAACCCATTAAGACCTGGAACGCATCTCTCATTTTTTGATTTGAGCTAAAAAGCATTATTTTATACTTTGGCTATTCAAAAATAGCAGATATACAAGCTCATAGCGAGGCACCGAGTGCCGCGCTATGAGCTTGTAGATCTGCTATTTTTGAAAAATCGTGAAAATGTGTGCAAATCTTTGAATATATATATTTTTTATAAGCGGACATTTATAACTCAAATCTTTGCTTCTGGGCGTCCCTGGAACAAAATATTTTGAGATGGGGGTCCGCGGCCAATTACATATCATGTTGGGGGTCCTTGACATGAAAAAGTTTGAGAACCACTGACATAGTAACATAAGTTTTTTCAAAAAAAGGATTTATAATACATTTTGTAGAATCGGCCTCAGGTCTTAATGGGTTAAGCATGCGGGTTGTGATCAAGACAAATACAAAGTGCTCATGCCTTGCAGACTAATTCTGTGCAGAGGACTGTAAGTCTTGGGCTCCTTTTGTTGATTTATTGCAGCACTTGGGAGCAAAATGACGACCCCCTGTCTCTGAGATATCATTCTATGCATATACATTAGCTTAGAATGATCATCACCGTGAGGTCAAAACACCCTTGAGCCCTCAGAGTGGAGACGGGCTTTATCTAAATTGCTCTCCGGTGTTGGCATGCTGCTATTATTTCCCACCCTAATGTTCCATTTTGGATGTGATTCTCTGAGAATACTAATGGGGTAACGCGGTGCATTGTCTTACTGCTCCTCTTTGCTTTTGAGTGTGGTACAACAGAGGTGAGATAATCACTGGTGTGAAGAGAAAAAAAAGCTACTGATTGGGGCAGGGTGGGGTGTGTGGGGGGGGGGGGGGGTTGTCAGATAATTGATCCATCCTGTAGCTACCGAGTTCTCCCGCCGCCCACTCAGAATAGAAACCCCAGCAGGAGAGAATCAACGGTTTCCTGCAACTGTCAAGAACACAAACCTAACAAAAGCCCCTTGCCAGGGAACAGTGGGTCTTTTTAGCATCACAGTGCCGACTGGTGCGACTGGGGGCTGATTCAACCGGTTTCTAAAAGGTGACTGTAGCATAATTCAGAGCCAGGCCCGCTTTTGTGTCTTGGAGGGCAAATTGGAGAGTGGATGAAAGTTGTGAGCAAAAAGGAGGTATCAGAGTGCGGCTCGTATTTGTGGCTAGGCGACACAGGCATTAGCATGCAAAGGTTAGCGCGACAACGAACAACAATCCCCCCCGCCGACCGTTGCAAACGGCGAACTGTCACAGCTGTTGCCTAGGAGCCTGGTGGTGGATAAGCTCATTAGGGCTGCATAGAAGAGACAAACAAAAAAAACACAAGAAAACAAACCATCCCCTCTGAAGAGAGAATGTGACTTTAGATTATGTTAAGGCTGTCACGCATTGAAAAGTCGGGACAGAAAAGCCGAATCACCTGCCATATTTGGGTTGTGGATCACGCATATCATTTTTTTTGTGAAACGATAGTGTGACAAAAGGGTGGAGGGCTCACGGATGCTACGCTAACTTTAATGTTTTTTTCCACAGACTGCATTTTTGATCAGAGTAGCTCTGTCTTATGTGAACAACGTTGGCACAGTATTTAGTATTTTCTGGGGGAGAAAATATTATTGCAAGTGAGTCACAACATTGAGTTAAATCTATTCACTGTCCCTGTAATATTCAAACACTTCCTATCCTATTCATTTGGTATGGTTTTATAGTGAGTGCATATCAGCATGGGTGCACACTGCACAGCCTGCAGTATGTGCATCCATAGTGCAGTTCCCCCCCCCCCCTGTGTGATAAGTCATCTTCCTGGCCATGGCTCCTATGCCTCTCCCCCCCCCCCCCCCACAACTCTCAGAACTTTTCCTCCTCTGGGATTTAGTCCATTGCTTTTTTTCCTCTCTCCCCCAGCCAGTTGCACCACCTGTCTCCTGCTGGCACCAGTTAGGTTTAGTGAAGGACATTGTGCAGTAGTTAGCATTCACATCCCGTCAGAAGAAGAAGAACGGGGGCTGCAGCCGGCTCAAGCCTGTGTGTACCGACAGGCTTGGATCCATCACCGGGCAAATGCCCTGCCATGTCATCGGGTCCCCAAGAGCTGTCAATACGCATTTAGCCAAACCCCTCCCCACACATACCCCCCCCCCCCCTCCCTCCTCCTCGTCATCAGCCACAACAAGGAATGACCATTTATATTCAACAAACGAAAGCCCAAAGCGTTACCCGCTACCCGTTCCAATTTAGGTCACTTATACGAGGGCCTGTTAGGTGTGTGCGGAGCTCCTTTAGCAAGGTGTTTGGTTCCATTACGGTCTTTTAAGCGAGGTCTAATAGCGCCCTCACATCTGAATGATAGCTTGCTGCTGAGCCGGTGAGTGCCTGTAATGCATCTCAAAATGAAGGCTGTCTCCCATCGCGCTGTGACAGGATGAAATGAATGGCTCTTAGTCATTACCCATTCCCGCCTGCGTGCCTCTGCCATTATGCGTCTGCAAGAAAAATCCCACTGCTGCTTGAAGAACACGTCACCTATGAGCATTGCTTTATAAGCGGGAGAATGATGCTGTAATTGAAGCTATTGACATCATTTGCCCGGCGATGGCTCACACAGTGACCGGACGACGAGCTTTGTTGAATGCTCTTGCACCGCATCTCTTTCCAGGACTGTCCCCCCTCACCTCTGTCCGGCACTCGTATCTCATGTCTCCTCTCGTTGTTTCAATATGCTAGAGAGAAGCTGGGCAAAACATGACACACCACAGCTAGCCAACAACACTGCCCGCTTTCTGATCAGAGGCCCAGCATCTGTGTTTCCCCAAGGCACGGCGGCCTTCATGGTCGGTAATTACATGCTATATCAAAGCTGTATATCACGCAGCATCTCCGCAAAAGTCAACGAGCACCCAGAGGGACAGCTGATAGCTTTGTGTGTCAGGCTGTGTGGATGACCCCCAAAGCATAAAGAGGGTCACAGCGGGAGAGACTCCCCTCTTCCCCAATTCTCCTTTCTCTCCGTCCCCACCCCTCTTTCACTCTATTCCATTGCCTCTCTTTTATTGTATTTCATTGCCTTATTTTTCCTTCGGTTTCCATATCGCTCAATCACCCTGAGAGCCTTGCGTTTCTTGATTAGCGGTTTCAGTGGTTATAGTGTTTAGACTCTCATGTCACCTTTACGTTTAGTCTCAAAATGAGTTAATGGGGAACTTGCAAGGTTTTGACAGTTTGTAAATTTGTATCTACACATCTGGGATTGTAACCTGCTGACCTTGTGTAAGCAGTAGGCAGTTGACAACTTGCCTGTTAATGAGTAACAAACAGGTCATTATCCACATTGACACACATAGTGCACAAATGCTTGAGACAAATGAATCATCCTCTGCAATTATAAAATCGCGATGACAGAGGGACAGGAATGAAGGGGAATGAGGGAGAAATAAAGGCTAATTGTACTTTATCGCTTGACTGTGTTGCGTGAAAAAAATGTCATTTTTCAGTTGAAAGCACATCACTTTTGCCAAGGACACGGTCGTGCAACAAATTATAATTAGCCTTGAAGCGATGTTGAACTTTGGTATAACCTTCGGCTGTATAACTACCTTATAAGCGTCAAAATATTGTTGATAATATGCTGCGTCTGTGATGGAGGAACCTGAAGAGATTCCATTAACTCATTGTATGTGTGGTGAAACAGGTCTTTAAATCAACCTTTTTAACATAATAAAGAAATGCAAACAAAGTGAATTCTACCAAAATACTGTATTTAAAGAAAACGGTCCTAGTGGCCTACGTAATGTGGGGAAAGTGAAATGACTATTCACGTTATGTTATCCTTGATGGAAGTTCTCTAGCGCATTCACCCGAGTGCCACTGCTATTAAGCGAAATAGATGGATGTTTTATCATAATGGAAAAATCTGCTTTGGTTCATGTTCCTTTATCTGCACATTTCTAGATGTACCTATTTCACCGTACGGTGACAGTGAGTGGAATCACTGCTTCTGGTTCCTCAATCACAGAAGCAACAGAAAAAAAAGGTTTTGGATAATATTTGGACTTATATCATGCCCAGTTACTGTATACTACCCAAGATGCTACCAAAGTACGACGATCGCTCCAAACAGACTGGATGATTCCTTACTTCTCACCAGTGATCTTTTCCATCCGGTCCAGGCCTCATTATCCTTGGCATTTGACCTGATTTCAGAGTAGAAGGATTTGATGAGATATTTAGTCGAGGGAGAGCGGGAGGATTAAGTGGAAGAATCCCCCTTCACTTCCTGCGCCCATCCTCAGCCAAATCCCCTCATCTCAAGCGGGATGCTGTGTCATGAGAGAGGATTTTTAACTGACAGACTCTCTCTCCCTGCCTCCACGCATTCTTTTGTTGATAAATCTACAAGGAAGGGAGGCACAAGGACATCTGAGATTTTTTCTCGCTTATTTATTTTTGCTTTCATCTCCTTGTTTTTGCCCACTCTCTAGCCTGAGAGCTTGTCGTCATTGGTGCTTTTCACCACTTGCTACATCACAGTCTGTTGCCATGCATGCTTTTCTCAATCGTAGGTGATGAAAGTAGCAGTTCATAATAAGGCTGCACGTGCATTGTGGTGAAAATATGTGATGTGCGATAAGCGTGATTTTCAACCGTGATATGAGATGTGATAAAACTAAAATGTATTATTTTAAGTGCGTGATTTCAATGTGTCTCTCATTGTTCATGCTGACCGATCTGTTCTCAGTTCTCACCTTTGCCAACAAGTAGTGCTGTCACGCTACTGGAATTTCTATCATAGATGCAATACCTTGAAAAATAAACAACATCGTTTGAGAACATAAAATATAGAATACTAGTCCATCCATACCCGGGGATTTGCGCAGTTAAAGTATTTGCAGACTTTTAGTTATGTATGGGCAAGGCCTGTGTTCGATGTCTGCCTAGCTGCAACAGTTCCAACACACACACACACACACGCACGTGTGCGCGACCCGTTGCCCCGTTGTGGACCCACAGCGAACACGCACACGCGCGGCCGCGGACCCGTCACTCTCACAACCATGAGAAGTTGAGGTTTAAGCTGTTTGAGTTAAATAAGCTATGTGTGCTAATAACACAACCTGGGTTAGAACATTGCACATGTAAAGTGCTATAAAGATGATATCCAAAGTGCCCTCCTGCTCATAAAACGCAGTGTGTATGTGGACACGGGCCGTAAATGAAAGTCCTTTATGCGTTTGCACTTTGCAGCGTTCTCTGTGTGGCAGTGACCGGCACACAGCAGCGTGCAGTGCAGTAATTCCACACATGCGCAGTTTGATCATTCCATAGCTTGCGGGGCTGTAACCATGGCGATGGCTGTAACCGTGGCGACGATAGATCCCATAGCCCGAACTCCGAATCTCCGGCTTTACTTAAAAACACTAATAAACAGCTTACATTTTGGGAAAGTGAAAAACAGCCGTTGTTATTTTGAGCGTGGGCTGAACATCTGACACAGTACATACAGAAAATGACATTTCTGATATCATCAGTACACAGAGAAGACTGCAACCACCTGTCTAATACACATCTTACAAAATCTGTTTTGTAAAATTTGTTTTGGCTATTTGGCTTATAAGCTACTACTTTGTATTGCAACCCTCAGGAAGAATTGCAATTACTTTTGGTCAGTTTGAGTTTTGGTCAGGAAAGTTACATTACAGAACACAAATAAATGATCATTTGGGCATAAAGACAAACCAGAATGTTTTTCTTATCCAAGATTCATTGGTTTGTTCAAGTCGTTGGTGTCATTATACCACAATGAAAAGTCCTCTGGCTGTGTGCCTGTATTCAACCATAATAAAGCACTGGCTATCCATAAAGGGTAGATTTTAAGGAGATGTTTTACAGTGTTGGACAGTAACGAAGTACATTTACTTGAGTATCTGTACTTTACTTGAGTATTTGGGGATTTTTAATGACTTTCGCTCCACTACATTCCAAAGACAAATATTGTACTTTTTACATTTTTAGGAAAAATAAAAAGTACATTATGAATTAACCTGTGACAGGTTGTGAGCTTGTAGATCTGCTATTTTCACTATTAGTGATATTTTTTGTACTTTGTAATTTGTACTTGTAAATACTGAAGTATTTTTAAAGCAAGTACTCCAGTACTTTAACTCTTGTACACATTTGACAGATTAACGTTCACTTGTGTGAGTAATATTGGGAGTATCTAGCTCAAGTACTGGAGTTGAGTACTTTGTCCACCACTGATTTTAAGGAGATGATTTTATTGATCATTAAACAAGGCAACTACTGTATTAGAGTATTCAAAATGCTTCTGTGCCAGTATTGCAGTTTTTTAAAGAAATTGGCAACCCTCTCTTTTTGATTTAGTTAATGTTTGTTGGCGTGCCACGGGCCCACTTCCTCCTAGATAATGATCATTGGGTATTACTCTTGTATAGCCCAATTATTATTATTTTTTCTTCCAAAAACAGTACATTTAAGTGTTGAAAAGCTGTATTTATGTTGACACATCCAAACAGCTCATTAAAATACTGGATTCAACTTTGTCTCACCAAAGGATTACTCTGGCTACCCGGCTGTCTCCGCTGCCAAATGGAAATGAAAATCTTTTTAAACCAGTGGTTCTCAAACTTTTTTATTTCAAGGACCCTCATAACTCTGAGAGTGTGCAAATGGAACCAAATGTACCATTATTGGTCCATTTGGTTCCAGTACTCTCTCTCTCTCTCTCTCTCCTCATTTGGAACCCCCTCAAGGAACATTGAGGGTCCATGGACTCCACTTTGAGAACCACTGCATTTCAACACTTCTCTCCAATTAGCAAAAACTGCTTCACAACAACAATGCTGGCGTAACTAAAATAAAATAAAATAAATAATGTATTGCATTTCATTAGGGCTTTGCACTGGTACTGTACATGCATGGATTATGAAGAAGTTCCACATTTTCTTGACTATACATATCTTATTTGTTGAGATTCATATCAGGCATGATTTGTTGTGATACAATTCAATATAAATAAACATGCACAGCATCCACACACACTTTAACCACATCAAATGGCCTAGTTAAGTAATGTCATGAAATGAATAATGAAAACAACATTACAAAAGTATGAAAATCATAGCAGTGCTTCTTGAAGACCACAAAGTCAACATAATTATTGTCAAAGGAGTCTCAGAGATGAAGATGGCAGAGACAGACGGCCAGGGTTGACACAGGGCTTTACTCTGCCAGAACAGACCAGAGAGCGGTACTGTCATTATCCATGCATAACCCTCAAAGCCATCCCCTCTAGTGGGTTCCCCTTGTTTAAAGTGTATAAGCACTTGAACTCCCAAAACAATCAATGCCAGATGAATTCATGCATGACTTTAATGTGGGGAATTGCAAATAACCACATGCAAGCATGTGGTGCCTCTATTCTGCATTACAGAGATTCTAATAGATTAGTGGTCCAGGAGATCTTCGTTTGGGACTGGATGGCAACTGTGCTGCCAGGGTTAGGAAATGTAGGCGTACCTGCATACCTACACTAAAATGCCTGCACACATACAGTGGTGGAAAAAAGTACTCAAATGTTTTACTCAAGTAAAAGTATCAATACTGCAATGTAGAAGTAGGCTACTCCGTTACAAGTAAAAGTCCGGAATTCAAAATTGACTTGAGTAAAAGTACAAAAGTATTGGTATCAAAATGTACTTCAAGTACCTAAAGTAAAAGTACAAAAATGTTTGAAAATAGCAGATCTACAAGCTCACAACGCGTCGCGATGCGACGCGTTGTGAGCTAAGCTTGTAGATCGGCTATTTTCAAATAGCCTAATAGCCTAGGTATGAAATAGGGCTAAAGTGGTCAATGTCGGTGGAATACAAATATCAGTGTCGAGTCAGTTCCCCGTGCTGTGCGATTCTTCTTGCAGTCGTAAAGTAAGATCTGCATTGCTTACTCGGCGTACTTCGTTGGGAAATGGTAATTTCCGCCGAGGAACAATGGGTTGTGTTGTGCACCTGACAATTACGGAAACGAAACATGATCGTTGAGCCTCTGCATTGAAATAGTTGTGCGCCGCGGAAAAACAAATGGACAAAGAATGAAAGGAGGTTCTGCTGCCTTCGCCAAGTAATCCGAGAGAGGGTAATAAGTAAAGAAAAGCTTTGACAGAAAGGGGAAAAAGAATTCCCATCTGCGCTATAGCAAACATAGCAAAGCAATATGCACATTTTAGGGTTCCTCAGATTAACTCGGCTTCTGTTTTCGTCTTTTGTTTTCTACATTTTTCCGTAATGTTTTTCTTTTCTCTCCCTCCAAATGTATGATGTACCTCCGTTGGATGACATCACCTGGCATTCATTTACCATCCTCTCATTTTTCAGCCCTGCCTCCCACCCGTCTCCATCGCTGGTTTTGATAAGAACCTGCTGCATTTCCATTCTTGCCCAATTATGTGCAGTAAATTTACAGGCTGGCAGACTTAAAGGGATACTTCACTTTCGGGCCGGGGAAACATTTAAAAAATATATTAAAAATAAATGAAAAAAGTAATGGAAAATTCATGGCCCCCTCACGCATTAGAGTGTCCTACTAATGTGTGAGGGGGCCTTTATTTTGCCATAACTTCTTTCATTTCTTTTTAATATATATTTTTAATGTTTATTTTATGTGAAAGTGAAGTATCCCTTTAACCTATCCGCCTTCGGGCCGCCTGGGTCTCCTGACCTGGCCCTAATGCACCAGAGTGTGTGGGTGATTAGGTGGAGCAGGAGGAGGCCCCAACGCTGGCAAGCGAGCGGGGTGGGTTTCGGCGATGTTTTCAGCCGTCTGCCCATGCGGAGCGGATTCACATCTCTCAAGGGATGGAGATAAAAGAGAGCCGAATTGGTGGTTTGAATCAACCGTAACCACGTCCATTTCGGGTTTCTGAGCTGGATGATGCCCCACGGGGCGCTATTATGCATCGGCAAGTTAAACGCAGACACGGAGCAATCCAAAAGTTCGAGAGTTTTAGAATTCCTTATTTTATTTTATTTATTCATTTCTATTCTTGGCTCGCTGCATGTTAACCCTCAGGAAACATTTCTTTGTTTTTATCTGATGTCAGATTAATAGTTGATGTCGCGGTGGTGGTTGAAACACGGGGAGTTGTAATGTAATCCAATGAAATGAAACGGGGGGGAAGCCTCAGTCCATTTGCCAGCCAGGGGAGTGGGTCTCACTTGGACGAGGCCAAACGGTAAAGAATGGGTCTAATTCAGACAGGAGCAGGTGGTTAGTCGGCGTGCAGGGAGCAGATTCTTCGCTTGTGCGCTTTTTTTCCATGTCCTCCATCTGATGTTTGCCTTCCTCTGCTCAGAATGTGTGCCATCATCTTTTCATCTCTCTGCTTCTTCCGTTGCTTAATTGGCAGGTGGGAGTAGCCAACACACTCATTTGATGTGCACTGGTTCTCAAAGTGTGGTCCTTGCAGGGGTTCCAGGGGATCCCCAGCTGAATGAGCTATATAGCATCAGTCTAACCACTTTAACCCTATAGGCTATTTTCCAAAAAATATTTTTTCCCTACATCAAGCAACGTGAGAGACAGTGGCAGGCAACTTCTACTGACCTTTGACAAAATGAGCTTGCTTTTCATCTCTCCTCCCAGACGGAGCAAAAGGAAGGGAGGAAAAAAAACAATCATGCTGATTGCCGAGTGATTCATAAATCATGTTTTAAATGATTACTCGAGTTTCTTTTGGCTTTTTTGACTCCCACGGCGCAACCCCTCTGGCCCAAGTATCACTTTGTGCTGTTAGAAATTCCTTGCCTAATCACTTGTTGGTACTGGGAACATGCTTTGATTGATAATTATGCAGGAGTTGTATACATGTAACTAACCTACATGATATACAAGACCCATATTCTAGCTTTAGTCTGAACTCATCATTAAAATGTACCGATTGACACTTTGACGTTTTTGACCTAAAACTAAAAAGACCTCTTCACCCATTTTCAATCTGTCTTCATATTAAGTCCATTTTTGTCTACCCCGTCTGTGTCTCATAGGAGGGCTGTGGACAGTTCAGAAACATGCCTACCAGTAACATCACTGATGGGGATTCCAAGCAAATAGAAACTGCAGGCTTTCTATTCCTGGAAAGTTAGCATGCTATGATAGAAGCCATTGTTTTTGCGTTACTGAAAAATGTAATAAAACACTTGAAATCTTGTTTGTAATGACCAAACCTGCCTATCGATGATGTCACTGGTAGGCAGGTTTCTGAACTGTCCACAGCCCTCCTCTGAGACACAGAGTGAGAAGACAAAAATGGTGCCAAATTATAATCAGCATTAGTGACGACCAATTATATGAAGATTCCTTTAATCATGTCTTCAGGGTAGCGTACTGATTCCCACCAAGTTCCATGGAAATCCGGCCAAATGTTTTGCTAAAAGTCAGACTTTGACCTTGATTGTGACCTTGAGCTTTGACCTTAACCTTGTCAAGATACATCCTTGTGGTTTTATTCAAGCTCATCTTCGTACAGTTTCTGATTATTGTTCTCTCCCCATGTCTCTGCTGCTCCAAATGATGCAGTGATGGTGAATCATTCATGAGCACTGCACACCTTCTCTGTGTGCTGTTCCCGAAGTCAAGCTTCCAACGCAGTGCTGCTAGCCCTCTGGATGAGATGGCATGACTGTCCTGTTTTTCGCTCACTCCCGCACTGTAGTACCGCGTTAAAGCGCCTGTATGCATATGTGATTTCCTGTATTATTTATGTATATTTTTTGCTCCCCCGAGTGCTGGGCGTCGAAGCCATGACGAGGCTGCAGTCAAACGAATGAAAGAAATGCCCCCAGTCGCAGCTCAACTCTGTTATGAGGCACTCATACTCTGCTTCTCGTAATCCTCCAAATCCTCTTCTTTTTTTCTCTCTTCTCAATTACTATTATACTTGGAATGCTGCTTCTCTTGTCTCTCTGGCACTCTCTAGGTACAGTACGTATCTATTACTGTGCCTTATTTTTATCCAGTGCCCCCCTTTCCCCTCTCTCTCTCCTTCTCAAATGTTTTCTGATGCGCTTAAGGTGGACATGGATGAGTGGCCATATGCCCAGTCCTGTGCTCAGGAGGGAGAGTGCATAGGTGAGGGTGGGTGTGTGTGTGTGTGTGTGTGTGTGTGTGTGTGTGTGTGTGTGTGTGTGTGTGGGGGGGGGGGGGGGTGCGCCACCTGTTTGCTTCATAACCTGGGCAGAAAAGTCAAGAGAGCGAGACGATGAACAGCCTCACTTTCTATTTTCTACCGGACCCTCTCTCTCTCCGTCTTCCGACACATGGTGGACCGTTCCCAAGGGCTCTGTCATAACCAGGCCCTGTCTGGTTCACCTCTGGGTCGCCAGTCTACTCGCTGCTCCCTCCACTCAATTCTGGCAACAGCATGTACTTATAATTGTGTTTAAGATGTCAGCGGCACAGGTTTCCCCAAAGTAACGCTTTCCAGACAAGGCCATAAAATGGGATGAGAGTTGGCTGTGTGTGTGTGTGTGTGTGTGTGTGTGTGTGTGTGTGTGTGTGTGTGTGTGTGTGTGGTTAGAGGTGTGATTGCTTTCACAGACCTCCAGAGAGCCCTGCCTTGCATGCTTTTATTTTAACAATCTCTTTTAAGGAGACAGGCCTGGTTTTGAATTAAATGGATTGGATGTGCGTTAAAACTTTCAGATCGTTTTGGAAAATCAGTGCCCTGTTTATGGAGCTAATACATAAACCACCTGAACCATGGTGTCCCTATTCTGGAGGGAACATTCAGTGAAAATAGCAGATCTACAAGCTCACAACCAAGACATTGAGAAAACAGGATAGGGGCTAGAATATAGACTAGAGAATCCAGTCAAGGGTTTAAGTGGTAATAAACAGAAGCCTCCCTGTGTTTGATCACAGGCTAGTGGACTCTGCTGTCCGACCATTTTCCATGGTTGATGATATGAAAGGGGACGCAGTGACTTGTATCAATCTTAATGCTGGAGAAACACTCCCCTGTTATAAATGTTTCATAGTGTAATTGCATAATTCACTTTGATCGAGCCCATGCACACCGCTGAATATTCATTACGACTGGTAGCACTTGAACTTTCAAATAAATACGTGAGAAAGTTATCCATATGGAAATACTCAGTGTGCTCAAATATTGATTTTTTTCTTTTAAATTTTTTTACATTTTATTAAAGGTAGGGTAAGTGATATGTTTTGGTTAAAGCAAAAAGTATTTTGTTAAAAGGTTAAAACACTATATTCTGATAGTAATCATTGCTATAGAGTGTTTTTTCAGTAACAGATGTCTCCCTGTCTCTCCAGCTCTTTAATAAACAGAAAATACATTTTCCGGTAGGTGTACTATCAGAATATAGAGCTATTTAACACTTATTTTAACCAAAGCAAATCAAACCCTACCTTTAACTGTTGCATCCCTAAATTACGGCGGTCATGATTTAAGATTACTTCACCTTAATATGCGTTTTGTGTCCACTGTCTGGTCACTGCCAGTGTCACTTTGTGACTGACATGGATCAAATGATTCTGATTACTTTTGGTCAGCTAGATTATGGAGGACTTCCTCATGTAATAACTATGACCTTTTACACTTATTTTCACAGCATGGCTCTGATACAGCAGCCATCTATCTATACAGTATGTGAGCTAGTACGGTTGGTCAATACCAGAGCCTTCTATTGGAGAGTTACAGTATGTCAACTAGAGGGCAGAAACAACGCCGACACGTGGTTCATGTAGACTCGAAATAGTGACAAACGCTCATAGACTCCAGTGCATTCCGTAAACTTCCGGTTCAGGGCTTTGTCACTATTCGCTCTGTAGAAGACTGGCCCGATGAAGTGCACAAAGGTGACGCAACTCTCCTTATACAGTATGGCTCCGGTCGGTACCATCTGAGGGGAATAATGCTCATTGTGATGTTATACATCTCTAGAGTTAGAAAATATGTGATAGGTATCTTTATGTGTGCTGTCATGCACCTGATGTCATCAGTATATGCCCCTATATGGGCATATGCACATACAGTATGGGGCCGGACATAATCATATACTAATGACTTCATATATGGGCAGATCGGCGGCTCTGGTCAACCGGATCTTCATATATATGCCTAATTGCCTACATATGGGCATACCTGTCGGATCGGCGGTTCTGGATAACTGCCTATCTGACCGACTTCACGCCGGACTCCGCTCTCCCTCGGGTCCTCAGTGATACGAGGGCCGAGCATGCATGCGCACAGAGATTTGCGTAATTTATACAACAAAGTATAAAATAGGGCTCAAGTGGTTAATCAGACTAATCGATTTAGGTGATTATAAAAAATATATTGGCATTTTTTGTTTCATGTCGATTGGTTGATTTATAAGAAGCACATATATATATATATATATATATATATATTTAAAGACAATCTGCGTCTCGAATATTCTATTAACTAACAAGAGCAAGATGAGAAGTCAGTGAGAGTTTCTAAATGTCAGTTTCGATATATTTTCCGTTAATTGCCCAGCGCTGCTGTTCATCTCTCGTCACTGTTAGTGGGGATATCTTGGCTTTTCTAATAGTTGGTAATTCATACTTGGAGCTGCAGGCTTTTACAGTCAAACATAATAGTTTTCCTCCTGCAAGACGCTGTACAGTACACTATTCAATAACATGCACGCATGGGCATATCTGACATTTTACTTCCTGTTCTGATACTAAACATGGCTCGGCCTGCGTTTACCCAAAAACCCACTCTCCTAGCAGAGTGCAGTGATGGAAAGTAACTAAGTACATTTACTTAAGTACAGTACTTAAGTACACTTTTGAGGTATTTGTACTTTACTTGAGTATTTCCAATTTCCAATACTTTTACTTCTACTCCACTACCTCTCAGAGGCAAATATTGTACTTTTACTCCACTACACATTTTTGAAAACTTTAGTTACTTTTCAGATACAAATTATTACATTATAAAACATACATTAACCACTTTAGCCGTATTTTATACGGCTAGGCTATTTGAAAATAGCCGATCTACAAGCTCACAACGCGTCGCATCGCGACGCGTTGTGAGATTGTAGATCTGCTATTTTCAAACATTTTAGTACTTTTACTTTTGGTACTTTAACTCATTGAGTGCCCGAATTATTTCTGGCTATTTCTGGCCAGTACGATTTTATTTTTTATTTTTTTCAAAGTAAAAAAAAAGTTCTTAGTAAGCGAGATACAGCCTTTTTCAGTTATAAGTTAAACAAGGAGTGGATGGAGCTGCAAATCTTCAGATAATGATATCTTGGGTCTTGGGGAAAAAAAGAAAAAACATGTGAAAAACGTTAATGGCACGTTGCACCATAGCGGTAAAACACGTGAAACACGTTAATGGCACTCAATGAGTTAAGTACATTTTGATACCAACACTTTTGTACTTTTACTCAAGTAAATTTTGAATTCCGGACTTTTACTTGTAACAGAGTACTTCCACATTGCAGTTTTTTTTGATTGATTGAATATTTTATTAGGCAAAAAAAATGTTAAACAGCACAGTTACATTTTAAAATACTTTGTCTAACAGGTCCGTTCATAAAAGTCCTTGCGGACTTGTTTCCAATGAGGGCCTTGGTATTTAATTCATAGGCATATATAGTGGCACCACAGTTCAAATATCATTACAAAATAAACAGCCAAAAACAATATATAACACTATGTACAGCAAAAAAATGAAAAAGAGGGGAAAAAAATATGTACAAGAACAGGGGGGGGGGGGTCTGCTGTCTAACGGGAAAATGGTACTACCTCCACCTTTGGCCTCCTGAAAGGTGATTTTTTAAGGCTCTTTTAAATGAGCCCAGCGAACTGCATTTTTTGAGGGATGGAGTTAGACTATTCCAATCCTGGGTGGCAGTGCTGTAGAAGGAGAATTTGCCCATGTTTGATTTATGGGTGGGTGGTACCAAATTGTTGTTAACGCTCCCTCTGGTATTGTGACTGTGGGTGTCGCTAACCTTTTGGAGGTATTTACTCAGATATGCGGGAATTGGGGGCATATCGGGCAAATTTGCATTTACAATTTTGAAGGCCAGCCCCATTTTTAGTTGTTTAACCCTGTCTTCCACCCTGAGCCAGCCTAGGCTGGCAAAATGGGTGGGAGAAAGGTGGGTCATGGGCCCCAATCCGAGGAGTAGCCGAATCAGTTTGTTTTGGGAGGTTTGAAGCTTAGTCTTCAGTGACACTGAGGTGTTGGAGTACCAGGAGGTGCAAGCATAGTCAAAAAGTGGTTGAATCAGGGCCCCAGAGAGGGTCCTGAGGGCCTGAGGGTTGACAAAAGAGGAAACTCTGCCCATAAATTTGGTTCTCTGGTTTACTCTTTTGACCACCTTTGTAGCCATGCTATCACCTGTCAGGTATTTGTCAAGTACACAACCCAAATAGGTAATCTCTTCTTTGCTAGAGATAATTGTGTCATCGACTTTGACCTTGAAATCATTTACATCCATCTGTCTGAGGGAATGTTTGGTCCCAAAGAGAATGGATTCAGTTTTCCCAAGGTGTAGTGACAGTTTGTTATCGGTAAGCCAAGTACGGATTTTTGAGAGTTCGGAGCTGAGCGCCTCCTCAACTTGCAGTATTGATACTTTTAAAACATTTGAGTACTTTTTCCACCACTGTCTGACATAGACTTCCTGTTCTGATACTAAACATGGCTCGGCCTGCGTTTACCCAAAAACCCACTTTCCTAGCAGAGTGTGCCTCCAGCCCGCCGGCCGGCCCCGGCTGAAACTCAGCAGCACACCGGTTCTCTCCGAGGGTTTCATCGGCGCCTGGAGTGGCCCTCTCCTCTCCTCTTGGTCCCCCCTGTACGTGGTTGTGAAAGCTAATTATGCAGGGCTATTTTCTGACCGGGGAGCATGTCAATATGGCACAGTGGGAGAGCGCTCACTTCCCCTCCTAGCCGCATTGTTATTCATGAGTGTTAATTCCATCAATGGCCTCCTCAGCCACTGGACCGTGGCCTCTTCCCTGACAAGGGTGGGGTTTGCTGGTGGAGAGAGCTTGTTGCCGCCTGGCTGAGTCCTGGAATGATAAAAATGTCATGTTTTTTGTCTCGAGGGTGTTTGTGGGGGTGTGTGTGTGTGTGTGTGTGTTTAGGGTCTTTGGCAAATGTGCAGCTATAGCAGTTTCCCAAACCCGTTTTCATATGGTTGTGAGTAAATAGACTAATTTGACAATACGACATGTTATGTTTTAATATATTTGAACTATTTTTTATTCATAAATGTAGTTTTAGGTCCCAGAGAGACGGGAGGTTTTCCTTTTGGGCCTCAAGCAGGAAAGGTTTGGGAACCCCTGAGCTAAAGCAACTGTCATCATCATTAAAAAGGAAGTTTGTGTCGTCTGTAGGGCACTGTTTCTCAACGTCTGGTCCGTGACCCACCAGGGGTCCAAATGGAGACCAAACTGGTGTAAAATGTACTTTTTTTTTGGGGGGGGGGGGGACCCCAATCTTCACTTTAAAATTTGCAGTGTTAATTTAACTTGGGGTTGTGAACCAATGTTATAGGGCTGTCCTCCACTAAAGAAATTCTGAGTCGAATGGTAGTCATAGGAATTTGTCAAGTAATTGATTAGCTGATTTAATCAACAAATCTGTAAAATTGTTATATATTGGTCTATAGACTGGGTTTCATCTAGAGTTTAAAAGAGATGTGCTCATGAGTTTTCAAAAAGTAATTCATTCAGCATGGAAAAAAAGCGACTAACAAAGTCTTGGTCGACTATTACCAAGCTGACCGATTACGTATTTATTCGACTATGAGGGGACAGCCCTAGTAAAGTAAGTAAGTGTAATCTTGGGAACCAGTTTACCATTTTTCATAGTTTTGGTATGACTTGGCCAGGGAAATGAATTGCCAAACTCCCAGTCTCAGGGCGGACGGACACTCTTAACCATAAGGCCACTGAGCTAGTTACTGTGGCCGGTTACAACCCTAGACTAGTCTGTACTAAACGTGATACTACAGCTGTAAATAGCATAGGAAGAATCATACTGTATCACTCGAAACCAAACTAATATAGACATTAGACTCAGGCAGTGAATAGCTTGATATTATTTAATCAATCAAAATGACTGAAATGCCTTGTGCTCCCTGAAGGAAGAGCAGTGTGCGGTTTCGTACGTGTCTGTAGAGCGTGCTGGATGCGTAGTGTTTTCGTTTGACATTGCGGCTTCAGATACTCAGGTCTTTCTGAGCTGATATAACCATTTATTGGAAAATGTAGTCCGGAGAATGAAAAACAAAGCCTAATCCTGAGAATGCTGTTTGCTATCTTGAGACTTGTCTGAGACTGTACGGTGAACCACTGCCTCATCAAATCGCTGCTCACCCTGCAGCGTTGCTTTGAAAAACACAAGAATGCCAATATTGTTCCGCGTGCCGGACTGGATGTGGTGGTGGGAGGGAGGGAGGGAGGGAGGTTAAGTACACCACCCAATAAGGCATGCAGAACAAAAACAAGGCAAAACCACAACTCAAAATGAATAGAATATTTGAAGAAAGAAAGAAAGAAAGAAAATAGAATACAAATCTCAAGGAAAATGTGTGTCTGTAGCAGTCCTTATCTGGAAAGAGGAAGGTGGCAGGAGTAAGAGAGGGAGGCAGCATTTTAGAATCACGTAGCTACCGAGACGGATGTGTTGGGAGTCGGAAGATAAAGAGATGCTCGCGTCTAACCGGCCACCACAGCCTCTTCCTATTACCCAGGCGATGCCATTGCCACTCTATCAGATTTTCATGTCACCTTGGGAAGACAGCAGAATTAACGCTGTGTCCACGGCTCCCTAATATTGTTATTTACAACATCGTGGCTGGGACATCTTGTGGTGTCTGATTAGGTACGTGGTAGGGCCATGAATTTGTTTTGACAGCAAAGATTAGGCATGTTGGCCCATTGGGGCCGCCGCTGTTGTTTGACCGTGGGGCTGTTTTCATCCCAGTGTTAAAAGTTTTATGAATGCCAGAGGACAGAGAGTCCCTGTGCAAGCTGGACAAAAGGCCTTGTTATCTTGTCAAATCTAGTTGTTCGGCAGATGTGTGTAATTTATCCTCAAGTGGTTGTTTGGTTGCTGTCGTGGGTTTACTTTGCGGGCTCCTATCATGCGTTTGCGGGCATCCTAGTGTTAAAATGTTTTATGAAGGCCAGAGGACAGAATTTCCCTGTGCAGCTGGACAAAAGGCCTCGATCGTTATCTTGTCTAATCTTGTTGCAGGTGTGTGCACTTTCTTAAATGGTTGGGTGGTTGCTGTCATGCATTATAGAATATTCTTTCTGCTCCTTTTTAGGGTTCTGCGATATGACTTCAAATCAATATCACGATTATTTCAAACTTCAGTTTTTAATATTTTTTTAATAGTGATAATAGCACCTGAACGGGATTATTGGTTCCACACGTAAATATCTGTTTCGACAAATACTTTCGATATGTATTTTCGGTTAATTTCCCAGCCGAACTACCTTTCTCCGTAGACACCTAATAGGACGGATCAGGTTCCTGTCATTGATGCGTAACTTCGCTAGTTAGTAATAGCATAGTAAATATAATGTACAATCTGTAACCTGTAAATTTGAACATACATCTATTACCTCTGAATGGATATACGGTGTGTTCAGGCTATTACCAGCGGATATGAGGCTGATACTGTATATGTACAGTGTCAGCCAGACGGAACATATGGGGGTCATATGGGGGTGATGTATTGCATGGGAACATTGGTGTACTGCTGCTCTTGTATTGTACACAGGCACACACACACACACACACACACACACACACACACACACACACACACACACACAGACGTATATACGATAGATGGATGGATGTTTCTTTTTTTTTCCTCCTAATCATTTTATTGTTTTATGCTGCTACAATGTCTGAGGAGCTGGACAAAAAGGAATTACTCTCATGTACCTGTTCACAAGACGTACACAATACATAACAACAAAGATCACCTTGACCTCGACCAGGCTTGGTTGTGGAGCTTAATGGCTACGGCTACAAAGGACTGACCAAGAAGCTTTGTTTCTTGTGGGGGGACGATTCATCTGTGGAGGAATGTTCTCCTTGTCCCCACTAGCAATTTGTCGCTGTCGGGCGTAAACCTTGTCCAAACGGTTCCTTTTTTATTATTAGAAAAATAAAAAATAAAATAGTGAAACTAGCCGATCTACATGCTCACAACGAGTTGTATCGCGACGTGTTGTGAGCATGTAAATCTGCTATTTTTGTGCAACACAGTAGTATAATGAAGTAGGACGTTAATTGACGAAAGAAAATACAAAGTTTAAATATGGAGGTACAAGGTTTCTGTCCGACAGTGACAACTTCATAGAAGTGGTGTTCATCAGGATGGTGTTCACCTTCCTCCTCATCCTCCCCTCTGTGTGTGTTAACTCCAACTGCAGAGCTAAGGCCTTTACTCTTCATCTTCTCCACTTTGTTTGCATTCCCCCCAACAGACCATAGGCCGCAACAAAGAACACACACTACGATAGACTGCTAGAATACGGTGACCAGACATCACGGTTTGGCCGGGATTGTCCCGGTTTAAAGATGGGTGCCCCGAGTCTCAACAAGTATCTCTAAAACACCCAAATGTGGGTGTTTACATAGACATTTATCTGTTCCGTTGCAAAGTCCATTTACTAGGTGTGCTAAGCAGTACAATAATTGTCTCCCATACTGATGAAAACACCATAAATAAATAAAAAGCAAGGCACCAACCTGCTCACTGGGAGCAATTAGGGGTTCAGTGTCTTGCTCAAGGACACTTTGACACCAACTCTGGGGGAGTCCGGAATCGAACTGGGAACCTTCTGGTTCGGCACAGTGCTTTCTTCCTCAGGCACATATGAATAAAATGCATAAAAGACAGGAAGTTGCTACATTTGCATCTAATAGGAAGTGGCCACGTATTTTAACTGCATCTATAAGTGTATTTGTTCTCAAACCTTTTAATTTCAAGGACCCTCATAACTAGAGATTAGCGAGAACAAAACATATTTTGTTGCACTTGATTGCATATACAGTAACTGCACAAATTAAAGCTAACGTGTTGTTCACAGTGTAACTGCTCTACAAGAAGTTGTGTCACCAAAAAGTATTTTCCAGTCGGTGTAGTCATATTGAAGGATTATGCTAAATATATATGTAACGGTAATGTCATGAAACAAGCCGAGCGAAAACCACCAAGACATAATGACAGACTCTGTCCTTTTCCCCCCCATCTTGCACTCTCATCCCTCCAGTACTTGAGCAGTATCTCGAGAGGCATTTTTTGTATTGGGGGAGGGTTAAAAGGACATCCTGGCCACGCTTGACAAATTTGACGGGGCATTGCTGCCGCATGGGGTGAGCAGCAACGATACAAGGACCGCCTTGTCACCTGTGCCAGCGCAGCAGGAGAGAGAGAAGCAAGAGAGAGCTCTGTCACTGTCCCTGCTTCCCTTGTCCTTAGTTGTTCACCTCTCTTGAACCTCTCTGGTCTGTCAAAGCTGCGAAGTGGCTGCATGCAATATATGTTTTTTTATATAATTAATCATATTTAACCACATTAACCCTGCCATCCCTATTTTTGGCAGGTCGTTGTAGTCGAACATTCAGAAAAATAACCTAGGCCTATATGATCAATTTAAACACATCGTATGCCAGTGTTGTTTAGCAAACATACGCCGATCTACAAGCTCACAACGCATCGTGATGCTAGCCTCGCGTAGCCAGACTATATCACTGCGTGGATATGAGTCTGGTGCTTCTATGAGGACGTTTTTTTTCCAAGGGGGCGGGATCAAAACACTGGCTCTGGACGCAATTGGTTAGACCTACAACCAACTACCAATCACAGTCTCCCATATTTTAATACTGGGCCCTTATTGGTCACCCCAGACTTCTGGAGCAGGAAATGGATTCACAACGGAGCGGTGCCAGACCCAAATCGCAGAGGGCAATTTTTTTTTTGCACTGGCAGATTCGTCTGGTCCCAGGCTATGGTGATGCAACGTGTTGTAAGCTTGTAGATCGATCGCCTATTTCCATTGTATGACGGTGTTAGGCTTAAGTGGTTAAAGTTGCAGAGAAATGATGAACTATGAGGACATTTTAGCATGCATTATGATAAAGTGGTATATATTCTTGAACATACAGTAGTACACAAGTAAAAAATAATGTTTTTTGCTCTTTGTAGTGACACTGATTAATTTCAGACCTCGGCCCGAAGCAACTTTTTTGCAGCTGCTTTTGGCTAACTCACAGTACTGTGCAGTAAAGCCACCACTTAAAAAAATACAATATAGATTATATATTAAATATGAAATTAATAAATAAATCCATATTTTGATTGGTTACCGGAAATCCCGCTGGACCTAATCCAGCCCTCTCAAGTCCTTTAAAGCCTTTTCCAGCGCTCACACTCACACATAACAAGTATGTCTTGTTGGGTGAATTAAGACCTTCATGGCCAGTGAATTACTTTCCCCTCACACTAAAGGTACGCACAGTGAGTGAGGGACCCTTGGGCAAATCGACGGCTCGGAGACAGCAGCGCTCAGGCTGGCCCAAGCTTTTAATCCCGACCGCGGATCCCTTGCAGGCAGTTCCTTAAGACCCGGGGTGATTTCCTGCATGCCAATGCAGGGCTGGACCCTTGCCGAGCTATATTGACGCCTGACCCCACACTCGGTATCGAACACCAAGGTTAGTTGTAACCCCCCTCTCGCCTTTCATTATTGAGATGTGAATGAGGGGGGTCAGGAGGTGGCTCCCATCGATCTGTCAACACGGGAATATTTGATTGTTGCTTGGTGGCTTTGCCAAGAGAAGTAAAGGCCTTCCCGTCACGATAACAAAAGGCAGCCATTTTGAGTCTTAGAGAGCGTTGACGTGAGCACATTAATTTGCAGGGCTTTTCAAGTGGCTGCTTAAAAAAAGAAAGAAAGGAAGAAATAAATACTTAAACGTTGCTTTTATTGTGCTATTTTTCTTTAAGAATTATGAGAGGGCACCGCCAAGGGGATTTTTTTTCCCCCTGTGCCTCATACAGATATACTATTAGTGGGGGTGTTATTAGAAATGTCTTCCATCTCCTCTTTGTTGGCACAAAGTAATTAGCTGCTAAAGAGCCACTAAAAGCCAGCTTCTCGGGGTGACTGTTGGTGAAGGAATGCGTTTTTGTCCGTGGCTTGCTGGTTGTGGGGAAGGCCTTTGAAAGAGGAAAGTGCTAGAAGTACACACACGCCCAAGTCGGACATTGGGAGTTACCATGGCGACAGCAACTGGAAATGAAAAATCTGAGCTTAAAGGCAGACCTACACGCACTTGTGTGTGTGTGTGTGACTGTGTGTGTGACTGTGTGTGTGTGTGTGTGTGTGTGTGTGCGCGCGCGCTTGCGAGTGAAGACATGGCAGGCAGAGGGGTTGGGGTGCTGTAATGATATAATGGCTTTAGAGATTTTCTTTCTGTTCACAACTATCGTGTACAGTTTAATATAATGCGGGTGTTTTTTTTGTTTTTTGTTTTTTTTCATCTGTGAACAAATATTATTCACTTGACCACTGTAGTTGAATCTTTGGCTGGATTCCTTCAAAAATGGCAGTGTGGGAATGGACCTCGGAATAATAGCCCGGGGCTGGGATTAGAATCTTTGTGTTGTCACTGTGCATCCCCACAGCGCTCCCTCGACTCCAAGACGGCAGCAGGCGCTGCTCTTTGTGCGTAACAAACGCGACTCGACGCTTTGAAAAAGTCAAACGAATGGCATTTCTGTATCTCTCCTACCCCCCTCCCGCATTGTGAAGCCTGTCACAGTGGTGGCACCATTGAGTGGCTATAGCTGTGGAATCTCATGGCTTGAAGAGGAGCTCTTGAGATGGGGCTTAGCATCTCAACGGGGAACGGTTTCAGAAAGCTAACCCCGGTCAACATCCCTGGGGACCTTCAATGGAATCCTCCAAGATGGATTCCTTTGTGCTGTTAGAAAAGTGTATTGAAAGCGTGCGTGTGCACAAGTCTTCCTGCGGTGATGCCGGTGACCACACATAACACGCAGCAGTTCAATTCAAGTCATAATGCCATGATACATGCGCAGGCACACACACACACACGCACGCACGGCCGGGAAAGGAAAAAACAGATACCACTTCACACACCTTGCATGTCAAATTATCGTTTCCCCTCGAGATGTGACACGCTAATACATTCATCTGACCCCGCTTATGAAAAACACAATGCAATCCCCACCTTTACAGTGTCTCGCTGGAATGAGGCTTAGCTTGAACTGGAGCTGCTGTGTGACAGTCCCGCAGGCCTGGCGGGATAAATCAAGCGTCGGCAGGAAGATAGGGAGCCGCCGCATCATTTATCGGCAAGAATAGAAAAATTCATCCTGCAAATCGTAAATCATCGGACAGGCAGGCCCAAGTGAATGAGCCTCCCCTAGCAAATAAATCGATGCATGGGGGATATTGCACATTTCAATCCCGCCATCTCCCTTATTTGTAGGCACCTGGAGAGACACTGTGGGCGACACAATTTACATGAGACACACACAGGAATTAAAAGCTCATCCTCTCTGACAGATATTTAAACGATTCTGTTTTATTTTATTCATTTATTTTTTTTCAACAGAAGAGCCTTGTTTTGCATCTGTGGTTCATTTCAGTGTCAGCGGGTTAGATTTATTTTAACTCAATTTACATAATATATATTCTTCATTAATTGTGTTTTTCGAAATGATTATTCTTACAGTAAATACTGGAGTGTTAATATAACTCTGTAAGTGTAAATTAACAGTCCGGATTTGACTGTTATTAAAATATATTTGCATGCCACAAGTGATATTCGTTGATGCTGTTTGCATGTTGCTCTTTTTTAAACATTACTCTACAGGTCCCTGATTAAAGGGATTAAAGGTCTTTATACACTGGGGGGCGTGATGAATAAATGATGCAAAATTACCGGCGCATATTTCCCATAAAACCTATTATAGGTACAGAATCAAAACACAAAACAAACAAAAAAGTTACACTTTTTTTTTAATTTTTTTGGGGGCAAATTAAATACATGAAAAAAAAACGCACCAGTTTTACGAGGACATTTAGATTGTTGCCGTTCGAATTTGTAGAGAGCATTTCGCTCTGGGAGCACTCAGAGTGCACACTGACTGCTCCAAGGGACGAGCTGGCTTGTCCCGAGCATCTGGACAATGGAGGAGGAAGTCATTGCAAAATGCAATGGTTGCAGCTTGTTTGGTACTCTAGACAGTATTCAACACAGAGGCCCCTTTTCCACCAAAATAACTTTGGCTCCATGCAGCACCGGATCCGTTCAGGATTCTTGGAACCGTGACGCTGTCTGGCAAACCCGGGCCCACGTTTTCCACCAGTTTTAAGCGGAACCATTGTAGTCACGCCATTAATGGAGGGCATTGATGTCTACAGCCTACAGATGGATAGACTGTATTTATCCTTGGGGGGGAATTCAGTCGTCAATGACAGTTACTATTTGAAAGATAATGCATATTGTAAGATTTAAGCTGTCAATCAGTTATGTGTGGATATGTATACAGAATATCTTAAGTACATTAGAGGCAGATTTTGGTTAGAAACACGCGCACATGTTGTTTGCATAACTTGGATGATGAGGAGGAGCTGCTGGTTTACGTCGGAAATGTATATGACATACATTATACTCGCACTTTCATTTTACACAAGTGGAAATGAGGTTTACTGATCTGGGCAGAGACATATTTTTGTCTCTGAACGACATAGTAGATCCCTGTGTGTTTAAGTTTGACAGGTTGTAACCTACTGTCATAAAAGAACAACACTACAGTGATTGACAACACTACTTTATTCCCTGAGTGGTACATGACAATGACGATGCAACCTGCTCAACAAATGTAACCAAACAGTCCGACCCAAATAGCCAGTTGATTGTTAATAAAATGTGAAGCCATAATTTGTGGTGATGGTAGGCAACAACGTTGTCCCAGACTGATATTCTGTTCATGTAATTTGACAACAGGAAATTGAAAACGTAATTTTATGTAACAACATTTTGGTTAGTGTGTACTTCACACCATGTAACTAAGATGAATCTTACGTGGTGCAACCAAACAAAGACACAGCTTTAACTATCAAACGAACTAGACCACTGCACTTCTTTTTATTTATTTTTTAAAAATATATTTTTGCTTGCTTTCTTCATTGTATATATCACATTATTAGCCTGGGACCAGACGAATCTGCCAGTGCAACAAAAAAAAATTGCCCTCTGCGATTTGGGTCTGGCACCGCTCCGTTGTGAATCCATTTCCTGCTCCTGAAGTCTGGGGTGACCAATCAGGGCCCAGTATTCAAATATGGGAGTCTGTAATTTGTAGTTGGTTGTAGGTCTAACCAATCGCGTCCAGAGCCATTGTTTTGATCCTGCCCCCTTGGGGAAAAAAAGCAGTAGTACTCCGAACCGGTTCTAAATTATGGTTGAAAAAGAAGAACAGAACCGGTTAAAAGAGGAAAATGGCAACGTTAGTTAAAGAGTATCTCTTCTGACTGTTCATAAATTAACTGATATCAGAGCGTTCTATGACGTCCGCACCAGAGTGTTCTGAAATGTGAGCAGATTCTCTGTGCACATTTCCGAAAGGACCCTAAGTTATAATGGAAATTGATCACATTAGGGAGTATCCCCTTCCGAATTAAACCAACCCCAGTTCAAAATGGTCTAAAATTAATCGTTGGCTGTTTACAGTTTTTAAACTGTCACAGGACTTGAGATAGGGCAGTCACCTCTGAGACATCTTCCACATTCATCACTCTATCAAAATCCAGGGAAACGACCGCCCCCGAGGAAACGATTGGGCGATATATCTTACAGGTTCTCAGTTGTCAGCCCCACTCCCCCCTGAGAGTAATCTATGTTGCTCTCTATTGTTTTGAATGAATATCTCATTCATAATGTGGGGAGAGTCCTGAGTGGATATATTGACAGAACTTCTCTCATGACTGTGTTTTAATTAGCAGGGTAGCGTGTATATCATGCTGTATGAATCCTATCGCTGTGCATATAAGAAGACATCATTTACATATGGCTCTGTGTTTCTCGCTTTCTAATTATTGCCGCGGCACAAGGGATAACGATAGTAATTTGAATCTAAAAGGCAACATTATTCCAATAAACAATAGCGGTACTGTAGATTTGGTCTGAGCACGGAAATAGGGTGTCAATAATACATTATTTATGGGAGTTTCAAGACTGGATAGGGCTGCATTCGGGCTGCAGATGATCCTGTGTGTTTGTGTACAGTATGTGTGGGTAGTGGAGATTGTTTTTAATACAGACAACTCCAGCACTCTTGGACATTAAAAATACATATTTTCTGAAGTCAAAATGATTATGAAGTTTAAACAAAATAGTGCCACTTGCTGTCTAATAAGAAGCACAGTTTCTTTTAAAGGCAAATCTCTCGAGGTCGATGATGGAAAATAAAGTATTATCTACATTTATTAGTTAAATCCTGAGTATTTATAATGAACACTCTGTATTAAGAGACGGGTGATATTTTCATGGGTTTATCATTGCCCTTTGGAAAATAAAGCTGATGGCTGTTTTCAAAAGACAAGAATGCTTGTTATGGCCGAGAGACTCAATAATCTCTTTACTTAGTACTGATTGTATGAAAGGATCTAGTGAATGACCCTGTCTGGCACATGTCCAGAAAGATTAGTCATTGTGTGAGAGTTCTACTCTCTTTAAATAGTTTGTTTTAGACAATTTGAAAGGGTGAAGGAACTGAACTGTAAATATATGATCTCATAATGTCGTTTTTATTATAGCATCATGGTATTAAATCTATGGTTACAGAGTGATGGGGTTTTGTTGATTTGTCTCCAAAGAAGAACATGAATGTTCTCACATTTTTTAGTTTGATTTTGAACACCCTCCTGAACACCAAATATACAGTAGAAAAGAAAACTTTTCTTTTAATATTCTTGGACCTATGTTGTTGCCATGTAGTATACAATCCCTAGTATAAACGATTGTACGTATATTGGCAGAGTGGATTCTTCTTCAGGTTCTGTGAGTAAAAGTGTACAATACATCCCCTGTGGTGCCTTTCTTTCATCTTTCTTCATATCAAGTTTTCCCTGACAGACCTAATAGCCTGAAGGATTTGAGATACTCAGTTATTCTTTTTTTTTCTTCATTTCTTCTTAATACCCAAAGTGAATATCTATGCTGTGCGTGAAACAGTTTTTACCATGTCTTGTAGTTTCTGTCATCGTTTCTGAACACCTAGACAGCATTTGAGACTATTTTCGCCGGTGCCTTACCCATTATCCCTAAAGTTCTTTGCCATCTTTTTGCTATTTTTAAAAGCCTTTTCAAATAGTTCAAATCTACAAGTTCACAACGTGTCGATGTAGATCGGCTAGTTGAACCATTTGAAAATGTTTTTAAAAATAGTAAAACATTTGTAAGACGTTTAGGGATAGGCCTAATGGGTAAGGCACTGGCAAAAATATGGCCCTTACTCTAAAAGTTCATTGTAAGTTCAAAAAGTCTAGAGATGGCTATCGTGTGTTCCTGGAGGACTTCTTGGGAGAGGGTTTACTTAGTGACGGTATAGAATACACAAAGACCGCACAGACCATAAAACCAATCACGAGCCATACGTTCTGCAGGACTCAATAAGCGGAGAACGGCACAAATGGAACAATTCAGAGAGAGGGAGAGATGTTTAGAGCATCGGGCTATATTTGTCTCATCCATCACGTTGAGCTATAAACCAGGCCAATCCCTGTGTTTCATTCCAAAATATGGTTTCAGTCATCGCCTTGGAGAAAGTGCCCACTCTTGCAAACAGAGAGAGAGAGAGCGAGGGAGAAAATGCATATGTTTATCAGTCTGAGCGTTTCCTCGACTTCAGTGTCTTGGACTTTTGCCATGACAAAAGGGCCCCACTACACTACACAGCTCCATATGTTGCCATCTATCCAGAAGGTCTGACGTAGAAGAATGCAAACACTCAAGAACTCAATGTGGTCCAAATGAAATGACTGCTCGAGTCCACTTTATGTTCTTGTCGTTCTTTGCTTTGTTTGACGTGCTGCAGTGGTGCATTTCCAATTTCCAATACTTTTACTTCTACTCCATTACATCTCAGAGGCAAATGTGGTACTTTATCTCCGCTACAATTGGTTGAAAACTTTAGTTACTAGTTACTTTGCAGATATAAATGATGATATTATGAAACATACGTTAACCACTTCAGCCCTATTTTATACCTAGGCTATTTGAAAATAGCCGATCTACAAGCTCACAACGCGTCGCATCGCGACGCGTTGTGACCTTGTAGATCGGCTATTTTCAAACATTGTAGTACTTTTACTTTTGGTACTTTAAGTACATTTTGATTTCAATACTTTTGTACTTTTAACACATTCCATGCCAGAGTTTAATCTCATAATGTACTCACCAGTGCCAGCGTTTTATTGTTGTTTTTTTGTTTTTATCATGTCGCCACAGACCTCGCTAAATAAGTTAAAAGTGCGCGTTCATTTGGTTCTAAACACACAGCGGATCCGTGAGAAACGTCCAGCGAAAACAGTTTCCAAATGCGAGCCGCCATCTTGAAGCTACAGCCGATACACGCTAAACAGTGATCAGCGAGGAGAAAAACAACAACCGAGAAAATCGAGTTTTAAACAGGATCCCAGACAGGAAGCGGATACGATCGAAAAAACCGGAACCCGAATAATTCCGTTTCCGACCGGAAACCGGAAACGGAAATGGATCAAAAAAAATCGGAAAGTGCACCTTGGGCGATTACAATGGGAATCGGCGGTTCGCGTAGATCTACGCGACTGGCACGCTGCGGCTTTAAATAGGTTCGCGTAGATCTACGCGATTGGCATTCAATGTGTTAATCAAGTTAATTTAGAATTCTGGACTTTTACTTGCAACAGAGTACTTCTACATTGCAGTATTGATACTTTTACTTAAGTAAATAATTTGAGTACTTTTTCCACCACTTAGTAGAAGAATGTAAACACTCAAGAACTCAATGTGGTCTAAATGACTACTCGAGTCCACTTTATGTTCTTGTCGTTCTTTGCTTTGTTTGACGTGCTTTTGCCTCAGGATGAAATGCAGCTTATCTTCTAAATACAACACTGGAGAGATGGGGGGGGGGATTGTGTATAGCGAAAACGTCTATGAAAGCCACTAATCTGTGTTGATGTCTAAGAGGGATTATACTTGGAGGAAAGGCATAAAAAAAAGTGAGTTCGAGCAGCTCAATTTATGTAATCAAGGGGAAGCTGTCAGGGACTGTGTTCGTGACCTTAGTCTGACCGTTTCTAATGATGCTGTTGCTCTTTTCTAATGCATCTGTGGTGTCATTCAAAGTCACACGCACTCCATTTTTCTTTCAGAAGTGAGCAGCAGTCGTGTCTACATTTGTGCCCACTAGTTCCAACATATCTAATCCCATAGAAAAATGGAAGGCAGATCAGGTTTCGTCGCATGTACTGTATAGTGTCTGCATAATCGTTAGATGCCACTTGATGTGTTTTTTGCAACTTGCGCCTTTCCGCCGTTTAGCTGATTCCATCCCAAACCGCCGAGTCAGCAATAGCTTATTGTCATCTTTAATATGCAATCATCATGATCTCTGCGGTGACAATCCGCATGAATCATTCATGGGCTAAGGATGCGTGCGTGTGTGTGTTTGTGCATGCACACTTTACACATGCACGGATGTGTGTGCGCATGCATGTGTGCATGCACCATGGGAGTTTAAGCACTTGAGAACAGTGAGCCCCCATCAGCAATGCACTTTAAATCCTCAACGCCCACAACTCAACTCTTTATATTTATGTTGTTTACATTCATTCCCCATCTATCTGTTTCTTGGCTTTTTAATCTTCATTTGAGCCTCCCTTTGTGCCGTTTGGGTACAAATGCATAAAGAAAACATGTCAGCAGCTGTACGGTGATGAAGACTAGGGATTTCTGTGATAAATGAGTGGATTCATTGAAGCCATGATATATTAGTTTTTTTTAATCAATTTTGTGTGTATGTGTGTCCATCCGTCCACATTAATGGACTATGGACTATTATGCATCTACTGTATATGTGTGTAGGTTGATGTTGGACTGGATATGTATCTACTGTATATGTGTGTAGTGTAGGTTGATGTTGGACTGGATATGTCTCTACTGTATATGTGTGTGTATGTTGATGTTTACCTGGTGGTGTGGAATAAATCTCCATATCCTTGAGGAAACTTTGGTTTGTGATTGTGCTATATGGGCCATGTCTTTGTCCGGTGGTTTCAAATTCCGCTGCAAACAGGTTGGAGAGCTGCGATGCTTCAGGTTTAAATGGTACCAGTGGGGAAGATGAGAATTATGACTTACAATTTATGCCTTAAGCAGACTTAATCCAGAGCGATTTACAGTAAGCAAGGAAAACACGAGGTAATACATCAAATGCATAGAAATAGTCATCTAGGATCATCAGGTAGATAGGTAGGTAACCTATCATCAGTCTAAACAGTATAATATAAAAATAATCTATAATCTGTACATTGAAACTACACACACTACACACACACTACACACACCTGTCTACAGAATGAAACGCTAGTCCTTACAAATAGCAACACACTTTATCCCCTATAATGTGTAGCAGTTATGGTGATGCCTTTTATAAATTAAAATAATATCAATCTGTATAATATTACTGCAATTAATCAAAAATGCTAATGAATAGGAGTTCACTTTAATATTTGCTTGAATGTTGTTTTTAAAGGGTTTCATATAGACTAGCAATTTGCAAGCATCAGACGCACGCATGTGACATTTTATGGCTTATTGGGGTGATTACTTTTGCAGTTAATTTGTTTATGTCAACACTGGGAACATCAAATGAGTGACGCATACGGAGGATAAATTATACTTAAACAAGTCTTAACCAGCTTTAACCTTGACACAGCGTATTTAACCAACTATTGTCAGTGTACACACAAACAGATTATAGTGGAATCTAAGCTGATAATTGCTATCTCCATGAAGCAGCCACACTAAAGCAGTCATTGTTTTGAATATCGTCGCTGTTGAGCAGAAGCCTTGTATTTCCATATTTGATATTTTTTATGCCCCCGCCCCCATAACTTAACCCTTTAAGACCTGGAACGCATGTGTGACATTTTTTGATTTGAGCTAAAAAGCATTATTTTACACTTTGGCTATTCAAAAATAGCAGATCTACAAGCTCGTAGCGCGGCACTGAGTGCCACGCTACGAGCTTGTAGATCTGCTATTTTTGAAAATTCCAGATTTTTTTTGCAAATCTTTGAATATATATATATTTTTAAAGCAATTTTTTTTTACTAATTTTTTTGTTTCTGGGGGTCCCTGGAACAGCATGTTTTGAGATGGGGGTCCGCGGCCGAATACATATCATTTTGGGGTCATATCATTTGGGGAACCGCTGATATACAGTAGCAACGTTTTTTCAAGAAACTGTTGGGTTTTAGAAGACATTTTGTAGAATGGGAACCTCAGGTCTTAATGGGTTAATGCTCTATTTTATGCTTTGTCATTTGACAAAAGTAGCAAAAAATCGGGACGCCAGGTTGAAAGTGGTTAAGACTGCCTGCCTGTGGTTTTTATAAGCATTTAACTAATGAAAAGTATTAACAAGAGCTTGTGCCTGAATAATAACTATATTGGATCCATTAAAACGCAGGTTATTTTGTCCATTTCCTGAAAAGCAACAGCGATGACATGTTTTGATGGAGATCATGGGGGTTTGCTAAAGAACAAGATGTTCCACCATCTTGTATTTCTTTACTGTCGGGTGGAAACCTTGTTTCCTCAAGGTCATGGAGATGTATTCCACCCCACCAGTGAGCTTGTAGATCGCCTATTTCCATTGTATGAAGATGTTACCTTGTAGATCGCCTTTTTTTTGCAATATTGTGTGCCACGGTTGTACAAAAAAGTAGGGTAGTCTTTTAGGGGGAAAAAAGTATATATATATATATTTTTTTTTAAATGTTTTTTGTTTTTTGTGTGCCAGAGCAAGAGACGGGCAAAATGGGAAAAGATGGATTCAGTGTTGCACAGCTGCTAAACATAATGAATGAGGCCTGCAGTGGGCGGCAGAGAACATCACTAAAGTTTAATGGGTCCCGACAGAGGGACCAGAATATTGACCTGTCCGTCACTTTCTCCCTCCCTCCCACGCAGAGAAATACAAACTACTAACACGATGGGTACTCATCCCATTGACCCCCCTGCCACACACACACACACACACACACACACACACACACACACACACACACACACACACACACACACACACACACACACACACACACACACACACACACACACACACACACACACACACACACACACACACACACACACATCCCAGGCTAAAGTTGGACAAGACTGCAAGCTCTACTCCAAGTCTCTAAAGCACACAGCACATCCTTTTCTCACCTCGCCACTTGAAGCAAACTAATAAAAACAAACTACTTTGTAGGACTTGGGGGGGAGAGAGAGAGAGAGAGAGAGAGAGAGAGAGAGAGGAGAGAGAGAGAGAGAGAGAGAGAGAGAGAGAGAGAGAGAGAGAGAGAGAGAGAGAGAGAGAGAGAGAGAGAGAGAGAGAGAGAGAGAGAGAGAGAGAGAGAGAGAGAGAGAGAGAGAGAGAGAGAGAGAGAGAGAGAGAGAGAGAGAGAGAGAGAGAGAGAGAGGGAGAGGGGGAGAGAGGGGGGGGGGGGATTCTTTCACACATCTAGGAGGGCACTCAGGACATGTTTGCTCCCTATAAGTGAAACCAAATGGAGAATTGGCTGCTCAGGGAGCGTTTCCTCTCAGCCTATGACGTGAACTGTGTAAGAAGTTCACCCAGGTCCCCACAGGAGGATGCCAGCTCTTCTTATATTTGACTCCAGGCGAATTTCCTCGAGGGGGTCGTCTGTGAGAGATCACTCAAATCCATTCTGAATGCCGGAGGGAGAGTTTCGGCAACGGCGTCTGGCTGCGCCACAAGGATATTTTGTCTCACAACCGTTTATTTTATTTTTTATTTCAATTGGCGCCGGTCCTCCTTCCGTCCAAACGGCGGGCACTTATCTGTTCTGATATAAATCAGCCGATCGAGTGCTGAAAGGGTACGCCGCTGTGTGCACACCAATTCTCTTTTATTACCGGGGCCGGTGCGGACAAAATGTGCCCGCCTTCGACAGCAGCTGCTGCCGTCCCTGTCACAGAAAACACGGCTTGCTTTTTTTTTTCTCCTCTTTTTGCCTGTGTCTGTCTGTGTGGACGGTCAGCAGACTGAAAGGACTCAACCCACTTATTGTCATCGGTGGCAGCGGTGGGCTCAGCCGGCGATTATAGTGATTACAGTTTGTGCTTACATGGAGCTCTGGTGCTTTGTGCCACATCTCCCCACGTCAGCTGGCAGTCTGAGCTGTAATCTGCCAGTTATAACAAACGCCAGACGCAGGGAACAGGAGGAAAGGGGGCAATGATGCAGGCAAGACTAGGGTGTGGGTGGGGAACAACAAAGATGGTCATATTTCACAATTATCAGCAACTGCTGGTTGTGATTGTGTGAGTTCTCTCTCCTGATTGGATAAAAATGTATAACCTGACTTGAACATTTATTTTCTGTTTACTAAAGAGGAGAGACACAGAAACCCCTGTTACTGTACAAAGTCTCTATAGCAACTGACTGGAATGGACTGAATTGCCTTTATACATATTTTTTGTATTACTACGCTGCTCAGAATCTAAGCCTTGAGCAACATAGTAAGGATTTGAAAGGTTACAGAAAGTTACTTACGCCTGTAATTATTGCAAATACATTTTAAATAACTGTCTCAGTGAAAGGACAGAGTTTACCACCAGTTTACTCTTATCATCATTTTTCTTTTCACTTCTGGAATTCCCCACTGATTTACCGCTGCCAGCAAGCCAGATAAATATTTCTGCTGGCACAGGCTCCTGATTGCCCTCTGTCACTCTGCGCCCATGGCACAGTGTCCTAGCCACGTGGGCCAATTATTAATTAACATATTTGATTCAGCCATTCCAGGCGAACCCATTTCCCTCTCCCCTCAGTTCAAAGGGCTCCGTCAGAGCCAAGTGCTTGATGAAATCTTGATTACCCCCTAATTGGTAATTGCAAAGTATTAGTGGCACATGGTGTGAACAGCGGCTCCTGCTATTGATTCCCTCCTACTCTGCAATTGATTAGCAATGAATTCATTTAATAGTAATTATTTTTCCTCCTTTTTTATTTTTATTTAAATTATTATCACTGCACTCATCATGCATGCCTTTAAGCATGCTAAAGGGAAGCCGATATGTGGCCACTGTGTGCACTGAGCAAAATGCACAGTAATGCTAAAGGGATTTTGAATATGGGTCAAGATAGATGTTAAGGCTGGGATTAAGAGTGCGCCCCGTGCTGATGTTTAATCCCTCAAAAGGAAGTTATTACGAACTGTGATTCAAATCCCCCATGAGACCTTACTCAAACTCATCTAGAACTTGTGATAAAAATGTTTGTATAACATTTTTCGGAAATAGACTACTGAACCATCGCGATAAGGGGTGGTGACGTGTATTAAAGGATCTACACCATGAATTAAAAAATATATATATATATTTAATATCATATTTTTTATGTCCCTCAAACGTTTTTCAAAAGGTTTGAGCCTAAATCAAGCCTCAGATATAGTCATTCCAACTAACTTCTCTCTGGCTTAACACTTTCACCTGCAATACCACATTGTCCTGATTTGCACGTGGCGCTATTGAGCCACTTTGTATGCATGTTATCTCCTGGTTCTGAGTGGAAAAAGTAAAAAAAAAAAAGGTTGGAACTGAAAAACGGGAGGGATTGTACCGCTAGTGATGTCACTTTCGGGGGCCAAATCAGTTTGGCCTGTTTTGAGACAATTTACATAAAATTGTCTCCCAGATATGCTGTGAAAGCCTGAGTGCTCAAACTGGGGTATTTTTTGGGGATAGAAGAGAGGTAGGGGAGACCAAAAACACACAAAAAAGAAGGAAAAGTTAAAATTCATGGTGTAGTCCCTTTAAGCAAGAGAGAGGTTTAAGCAAGAGAGAGGTATGTGTAATTAATCATCATCAATCACAGATGGACTGTACCTGACATTTTTATGCTGTAAACAAGTGTGCATGCACACACATGCGCGCGTGTGTGTCTGTGCGTCGGTGTGCCGGCTCACATCAACATATGGGGCGACATAGCCACCTCTCTCGCCAGTTTACATCCCTTCGATTGACCTCGCTTTCTAATTCCATCTGACACTCCATCTTAACTCCAGTCGTCGCCCAGGCGATTACAAAGCCCCCGACCCCTAAATAGAATAAACCAGAGAGAGGGCAGTGAAAGGAAAGGGGGGGGATCTCGAGATAAGGAGGGGAGCCGCTATAATTGTTTCCCAGCTTCATAGGATCGACCCCCTTATTTATTTGACTGGCATTTTACTGCTGAGGAATTAACTCTTCATAGGATGGGACAGGCCTCTCGGACAGGTTTTGCTGACCGGGGCTCTCGCCCCCCGTAATCTGGGTGAGTGAATGGCGCGCGGGGGGATTGGAGGGGAGGGGGGGGGGGGGGCGTGGGGCGGTAGCTGCTGGAACCGAGGGGTCGTGAACCCATAAAACCGGGATGGGAGCCGCGCGTCAGACCATATCTCATTAAGAAGGCCAGCTTGAAATGAGATGGGCCCTTTTCGCTTGTCTCTCACTGGGGGCGATTGATTAGCTGGCGGCCAATCAATGTTAATTAAGGTGTAGGGAACCCTTTAATTGTGGCTTATGAATCATTGTGTCAGACCCCGCCGTGACCTTCCAAGACCTACGCCGTGAATAGCCTTGCTGTAGAATAAATACGTTTTATATATCGCCAGATAATGGCAGTCCAATAAATAGGTTTAGATTTGATGGAAGATGGTGCGTATATAGGCTTGTACCTGGTTAACGGTATTGGCCTCATCCAGGCCCTATATCCACAATGGGGTCTGGGGCTGTAAGCAGCAGAACAACACCATCCAGCAGCCCGTCCTATATTCTTGCTTTACCTTATGCACACCAGATGATGAGCTCAAAGGAGATCGATACTTGTCAAAATGTTCCGTTAATGTTGTGAGGTAAGTGCTGCCATTATGGGGCGTGAGGCGCTTCATGAATGCGAAGTGGGCCTTTGATTGATGACTGCCAAAGGTAAAATGGCAGACGAGAACGCTTGCCGGAGCCATAATTGTGTTTTTAATGAAGACCCCCATTTCACATCCAGAGCTGATTTTGCACTCAGTTGACTGTGTCTGCCCGCCCCCCCCCCCGCCCAACCATCCGTTACGCTGTAATGGCAGGCCAAAAATGCCGGCACGCCGTCCAAGCCGTTCGATGTCTGTGCGGCCGTGACGTCCAGCTCGTCTTCCTTGCCCTGACGGAGGGATTTTTACTGATGACAGCTTGGCAATCACTGTTTACTGAACCTGAAAATGTGTGGACTTTATAATCTCTGCCGGGGAAGGCAATCCTTTCGACTTCATTAAGCACACGCTAAATGGTTGGCTGATGTGCCGTATAGCGTGGTCGCTTCGGTAGGCTGGGATTGTGTTTGGGTGCGATCTTGTATGATTAATTTGACCTCTCACCCTGTCTCTTTCAGATGTAACAACCGTACCCAGTGTGCCGTGGTGGCGGGACCGGACGTCTTTCCTGACCCTTGCCCCGGAACGTACAAGTACCTGGAAGTCCAGTATGAATGTGTGCCCTATAGTACGTAATATGCCTTTATTTCTCTCGCATTCTTATTATTAAAGTGCAGTGGTGGAAAAAGTACTCAAATTATTCACTTAAGTGAAAGTACCAATACTGCAATATAGAAATACTCTGTTACAAGTAAAAGTCCATAATTCTAAATTTACTTGAGTAAAAGTAGAAAAGTATTGGCATCACAAAGTACCAAAAGTAAAAGTACTAAAATGTTTGAAAACAGCAGATCTACAAGCTCACAACGCGTCGCAATGCGACGCGTTGTGAGCTTGTAGATAGGCTATTTGAAAATAGTGGTTACTTTCCACCACTGTAAAAGTGCTTCTCTGAATTGCATGCTTTCGCATAATTATGCTTAACATGACCATTTCCTTAACAGCCCGGTGACATTTTCGGTTATGACATTCTCTCGCGCTCGGAAATATCCCGTTCGGAGAATGATGCCACCCCGCTGTAGCATTGTTGTGTTCTGAGGCAGCGGCGTGTCTGCAAACAATGACTCGTCTGGGATGATGAGTGCATTGTATGACATCACAACGTCCTTTCAGCAGCACTGTCTTAAGCGTGAAGAATGATCGCTGGAAGACACTCCAGTCTGATGATTAGCTTCTTTATTTTCCTTTTTTTTCCTTTTCTTTATTTTCCCCATTATGTGTCTAGAGTTTAGAAGTAGTGCAAAGCTGGCCTTGCATGTTTGCTGTGTTTGATTTGATGTTAATGCTTCCTTCTTCATCTCCCTTCAGCCTGTGCGGTGACAATGATGAGAACAGTATTGCTGGCGTACAGTGTTGTGTGCTTTGTCATAAGTAATATCTTCAATTGGTTTTCGGGTGTGCACGGTGTTCAGGATTTATTATGTGGATTTAATATATGTAGTAAAATTACACTTTTATTGAGCTTCGCCACGGGATGAGTCCACTGTTATCCACAGCAGTCACTTTTCTACAGTTATACAAGCCATTAAACCTGTAAAAGCCTTTAAAAAACAAGTATATCCTTGTCCTAAGTGACCAAATTGTTGATTACCTCACCTTTAATAGTAGCTTAGCCCTGGTATTGGCAGTGTGTTGAGCTCATGCAAGTCAAAACGCTGTCAACTATTAAATATTATCATGTTATGAGCTAGCATGGAGCACCCACTCAAGATCAAACCGGTTTGTTGTGCTCAGTTGGACACTTACTTACCGCTTAGCTGAGGTTTTACTAAACAAGGGCTTCTTGTTAATCACTTAAGCTCTAAGGTTCCTATCTTTTTGTAACCCCAGGTCTCCAATATTATACGTTGTCATTTTGTGATGTCGCATGGCCAAAATTGCAGATCCACAAGCTCAAAACGCACTGCGACGCGTTAACCCTGGGACACTGGGGTTCAATTGGTGAATCGCCTGTCCTTTCCACGCCAATCAGGACAAAATGTGTTGTTCTACATCTGAGCTGTACCCCTACAATCTCACTCGACATGTTTTTTGTTCTTTTTGTTTTTATTGTTTATGAGAAATACAATGCAATGAAACAAAAGAGGTCAAATGTGATAGAACGGGAACATAACTACTTAAGACCTAAGACTTTTTTTTACCACTACAACTCTTTGTTGGCCGAATGTTCACGGCAGAATAGGGACGCTAGGGTTCACGTTGTTAAATAAATGTTCCACTCTGTTTTGTCTCAACTTCCACAAAGAGTAATGGCTGTAAGGAAGTGGTCAAATATAATATAATCATCGCTTTACAACTTCTATATCCTGATTAGCCAAGGTTATTTATTGCTCCGTAATAACTACGTTAAAAAAAAAAGCCTGCCCTGAAGGACATTTCAGTCATGTTCTGGTAATCCCTCTGATTGTAAACAACTTTTCTAGACAGTGCATTTGGAAAAATAAATTGCTCTCTTAAAGGGCAAGACCACTTTGGTAGAGGTTTGGGTTGTGTAGTTACCTTGCCATGATGTAACTCCAAAGGTGAGCAAGAAATAAAAAATAATTGCTCCATTGATTAGAAATTGATAATTCAAAATATGCTCCCCATTGACTTACATTGTATAGTAAAACAGCTCTCAAAGTCACTATTTTAGCACGTAAACGAACGCAAACAAAGTTGATTCAGACAATATAGAACATCACCAAACCCAGTACTGTTTTTTTTTTAAATAAAAATGTCAGCTTCCTGTTGATTTTGCCATTTTTAATAAGTAGAAAACCTGGACTGGATCCGCGGATCCGGATCCAGATCTTCAAATAGTAAAATCAACAGGAAGTTGACATTTTTATTAAAAACAAACAGTACTGGGTTTGGTGATGCTCTATATTGTCTGAATCAGCTTTGTTCGTGTTCATTTATGTGCTAAAAGAGTGACTTTGAGAGCTGTTTTACCATACAATGTAAGTCAATGAGGAGCATATTTTTTGAATTATCAATTTCTAATCAATGGAGCAATTATTTTTTATTTCTTGCCCACCTTTGGAGTTACCTCATGGCAAGGTAACTACACAACCCAAACCTCTACCAAAGTGGTCTTACCCTTTAAGTCATATTTATTTCTAGCGGACATACCAGTTCTACATAAATTCTATTTCAATTGAATATAACTTCCTTTGCTTCAGTTCAGCTGAAAAATATTGACCTTGGTCCAGCCAACAAATGACTGCATCATGAATCCATTTTGTGTTGTAATGACCTTTTGAAATAAACCACAGAGCATGAGTCACGTTTACTGGTGTTTGTTCTCTCCAAAATATCACATAGACGCTGAAAGGTCAACGTTAAGTGATATAAAATTGCTGATATTTAATCTTTGGATTTCATGGGCGCGGTTTACTGCTGCTCATTCCACCCTAGCACTAACTTACTTTTATTTATTTATTTATGTATTTGTCATTATGCCTCACAATCTCACAATAGGACAATGAGCACATATTTGCTGTCAAGACAAATCACTTAGTGAAGGGGTTGTATACACCCTAATAATTACCACTATTATATTCACTCTATTTTCTAGGTTATGTTGGAGTCTTTGCAAATGATCTGCATTTGAAAAGACTAAAAAGCATTACTTTACACTTTGGCTATTCAGAAATAGCAGATATACAAGCTCATAGCGCGGCACCGGGTGCCGCGCTACAAGCTTATAGATCTGCTATTTTTGAAAAATCGTGAAAATGTGTGCAAATCTTTGATTATATATTGTTTTAAAGCGAAAATTTTTAACTAAAATCTTTGCTTCTGGGGGGTCCCTGGAACAAATGTTTTGAGATGGGGTCGGCGGCCAAATACATATAATTTTGGGGGTCCTTGACATGAAAAAGTTTGAGCACCACTGATATAGAAACAGAAAACTGTTGGGATTCTACTATTATATTCACTCTATTGTTTAGGTTATGTTGGAGTCTTTGCAAATGATCTGCACCTTTGCTCTGATATTTGTTCACAACTCTCTGAGTCTGGATATTCAGTAGAGCGGAGTTACCATCGGTTACGCTCCCCTTGTTTCTATTTTTCTTTGCGAGAGCCTGCGGTATATATATATATTGCGAGAACCAATGCCGAGGCATTGAAATTGGCAGTGTGTACGTGACCGCACAGCCGAGCCCCCTTGGTGTTATGAATTGAGACACTTTCCAAATGAAGCAATCAGACCCTCCTCGACGGGAGCGAGATGCATTCTCAGGTCTTAGTATTTTCGTCCCTGTTCCAGTGGAAACCTTGTATGTCCATAACCGCTTTTTTTATTATTATAATAAAATATTTATATAAAACATTTTAGACCTGAACCCATTAAGACCTGAAGCCGATTCTACATGTCTCCTAATTCTCAACAGTATTCTTAAAAACGTATGTTTCTATATCAGTGGTGCTCAATCTTTTTCATGTCAAGGACCCCCAAAATTATATGTATTTGGCCAGGGACCCCCATCAAAATATTTTGTTCCAGGGACCCCCAGAAGCAAAGATTTGAGTTAAAAATGTTCGCTTTATAAAATATATATATATTCAAAGATTTGCAGACATTTTCACTATTTTTCAAAAATAGCAGATCTACAAGCTCATATAGCGCGGCACTCTGTGCCGCGCTATATGAGCTTGTATATATCTGCTATTTTTGAATAGCCAAAGTGTAATATAATGCTTTTTAGCTCAAATCAAAAAGTGACACAGATGCGTTCCAGGTCTCAATGGGTTAAAATAGCAGCTCAACGCATTGTGAGCTTGTACATCTGCTATTTTCTCTACTTACTGTGTGTAGAAATATGGAGATGCAAGGTTTCTGCCTGACTGCAACGATTTGTTGACGCATTGCACACGTGATTACGGCTACCTGCCTGGCATAATAATAATAATAATAATAATAATAATAACAATGATGTCTTAACTCCTCCCCGGTTACAATCGATGAACGCGTGGCATTGAGGTCTCAAAATATTAACCGAAGATATCGTGGGTGGCAGCAGGTGCATTGGGTGTCAGGAAATAGCTTGTTCCCAGGTGACTGCTAAACTCAGAGAGTTATATTGAGAGAAGAGCGGGGGGTTATACTGGTTCGAGACATGGCAATTCAGCGCCGCTTGCCGCCCCCGCCCACTTCCTGAGTCAGAGACTGAAGGATTTGAGTGTCTAATAAGGGAAGCAGCCACCCATGACAGTTGTCCTCCAGCAGTGAAGTGCAGGACTCTGTATCCTACCATTATTTAAGTCTCCAATATATATATATATATATATATATATATATATATATATATATATATATATATACTATATTTGTTTTCATATACGTATATAGACACAGCGACTTGGTGTCACCCAGTGGTGTAAAGTAACTAAGTACATTTACTTAAGTACTGTACTTAAGTACAATTTTGAGGTATTTGTACTTTACTTGAGTATTTCCAATTTCTAATACTTTTACTTCTACTCCACTACATCTCAGAGGCAATTATTGTACTTTTTACGCCACTAAAATTATTTAAAAACTTTAGTTACTTTGCAGATATAAATTATGATATTATGAAACATGCATTAACCGCTTTAGTCCTATTTTATACATAGGCTATTTGAAAATGGCCGATCTACAAGCTCACAACGCGTCGCGAGCTTGTAGATCTGCTATTTTCAAACATTTTAGTACTTTTACTTTTGGTACTTAAAGTTCATTTTGATGCCAATACTTTTGTACTTTTAAGTACATTTTGAATTCTGGACTCATACTTGTAACAGAGTATTTCTATATTGCAGTATTGATACTTTTACTTAAAGTAAATAATTTGAGTACTTTTTTCCACCACTGGTGTCACCTAGCGACACATGTGCAGCGGACGTGGCCAGAGCCCATTCATCGATTGATCGTGATATCACCTTGACAACCAGCCAACAACAAATAAAACCATCTGGATCTTGGTCTGTCCACTGACTCAGTCAGCAGAGCACATTCAGATGACCGTCCCCTCGGGCTATGTGATCTAAAACTCTACGCTCTGCGAGAGATGGGAGATCCAAAAATCATGGCAGTGATTGGTGAGCGTCGGGTCGTTCAGAAATTCGGGGGGGGTGCTCGGACGGTCACCGCTTGAAGATTCAGAGCGCGGCAGAGAGCACATACTGACCACTCCATTCCGAGTGCAAAGTCGGGTTGTCTGAGCATCTGAACAGTGGTGACAACAATGACGGAGAAGGAAATTATGCGATGGTTTTAACTTGTTGCTTTTTTCACATATTCGCCCCTTTTTTGGGGATATTTGTTGGGCTTTTTCTGCCTTTATTGATAGATGCAGTAGACTGACAGGAAATGGGGAAATGTCGTCGGGATTGGGACTCGAACCCGCGACCTGCTGCATTGACAGCCTAGGTGCCCGGACCGCTACGCCAGCCGTCCGGGCCGTTGGCCCCTTGTTTTGCCAGTCATATGTTATCATGCATATATGCTGCTATATTTTTGTAATTCTTATATATGGATATAATTCATACTTTAATACTGTTCATATATAATGTATATAATGTTTTCATACTTGTCAAGGTGCGCTGTCACAGTAATGACTTCACATCGTGCATGCATCATTTCCCCCACTTCTAAAAATAATACCACACCCCTTTTATATAATACCCCTGTGTACGTGTGTGCGTATATAGCCTATACTATTACCCCTCGCCCCCATCCTCTCCTCTAGTCTTTCTCTCCACCCATTCTGTCCTGCTCCCCACCCCATCCATCCCTCCTTCCTTCCTGCAGTGGAAGTTTTCATCTGTATTCTGCCCTAGGAGCTTCTTCTTCTTCTTCTCTGTCAGGATAAGTTACAGCCCTCCCTTCCATCTCCCCAACAGACAGCGGAATTGCACCATCAGATCCGCCTGTAATAGCATCAGGGAGAGAGAGAGAGTGGGGTGGGGGGGGGGCGGGACGCTAAGTCGATGGACACATCGCCATGGAGGCGATATAGATTTTATTAATTTGCAATTTGATCCGCTCCATCAGTCGTAATAACAAAACAAAAAAAACTAACAGCGGGTTATTATTACAGAGAGCGCCAGTGTTTTGCCTGGGTGATTGTTGGGTAATGCCATCCATCAGGGTTTCATTCAAGATGCCTCCTTGAGCAATCATTACATGTGAGCTGCGGGGTGTCTTTTTGTACGTGGAAGCAGCATTGGCAGGCTGAAGTATAAGGACAAGTGATGCGTCACTGAGCTAAGATAGATACTTGACACATGCAGTGTTTCAGAGCGCCCTAGCCTCAAACCCATAGCTAAATACGGAACTTACTTAGCCTCTGGGCCCATTATAAGGTGTAATAGCTCGATGTGAACATCATCTGGAGAGAGAGCCCACCATCGTCTCATGTCACAGTCGCTCGCCTATACTTCATCGTGTCAGAGCGGTGCCCGGTGCATGCTCCCTCATGCACTCTGCAGATTAGCACAGACTCCCTTCCGGCTCATGTTGGCGCTCCAGGCCTTTATGATGACTCATAAACATGACTCTGCGCCGATAGCTGACATCTGCTTGTGCCCCGCCCTCTCACCTTGACTTCTGCACGCCTCGCTGGAGAGAGATGCCCGTCTATTCTCTTAGCGCCTTATTAAAACGTCTCCCTCTCTCTCTTTCTCTTTCTCTTTCTCTTTCTCTTTTTCTCTCTCTCTCTCTCTCTCGCTCTGTGTGTGTAACTTTCTCTTTAACCCATTAAGACCGGGAAATAATCTGTATAATTTTTAGATTTATTTGGCTATTCAAAAATAGCAGATATACAAGCTCATCTACGTAGCGCGGCACCGAGTGCCGCGCTACGTAGATCTGCTATTTAAAAAAAATCTTGAACATTTGTGCAAATCTTTGAATATATATATTTTAAAGCGAACATTAGTAAAATATTTTGTTCCAGGGACCCCCCAGAAGAAAAGATTTGAGTTACAAATTAAAAAAGATATATTCAAAGATTTGCACACATTTTCGAGATTTTTCAAAAAATAGCAGATCTACAAGCTCATAGCGCGGCACTCGGTGCCGCGCTATGAGCTTGTAGATCTGCTATTTTTTAAATCTTAAAATGACAGAGATGCGTTCCCGGTCTTAATGGGTTAACTAGCAGGTTCTCTCTCTCAAAGGTTGAGCTCATCGGGGGTCAGAGCGACTGTGTTCGTCTCGCTGCACCTCGGAGCCCATCCGGAATCCGGGACCCCTAGTCCCCAAAAAAATCTGGGTTTTCCAGGCTTGGCTCGTGTTAATATGAGACCTTTCTGTTGGTTACTATAATGTCCTGCTGTTGCCTCGCGCAAACCGCCTTCCTCCGTTCCCCCTGAGTATTATGACTAATTAGATGTGCCTTTGCGTGCAGTTTCCATGGCAAATCGACTGACCTTGATCCAGGCAAACGGTCTGGCCCTCCCCAACACCACCACCACCCCTTTCCCCAATATGTGGTGGGGGGGATGCTTTTTTTGCGTGTGCGTTGTGTGTGCTTAGTTCACTGTGCACGAGGGGTACTTCAGTGCAGAAAGAGGTGGAGATGGGAAGGGAAGAGAAATGGAAACGGAAGGAGAAAAGTTACTGAGAGAGGTGAAATAATAAGGGAGATGGTACTAGCAGATCTATAATTATACATAACGTCACTGTCAGGCAGAAACCTTGTATCCGTAACTCAAAAGGAAAAAGGACTAAAAACTTACCTTTTAAAAAAAGCTTTTTTCCAATTTTCGTGGACTTCAGTTTGTTTTTCGTACTGAGTTTTAACTTCAAATTTTGGCCCTTTAGTTTAGCCTAGTTGGGTCTCTTGTTATTGTTTTGTTGCCTATGCTGTTTTTATGCCTTACTTTTAATCTGTAGATTCGTGAGAATGTAAAGTGTGTTATAAATAAAATGTATTGTTATTATTATTATCTAAATTAAAAAAAAAAAAATCGTCACCCTACTTCGTCGTATTAGAGTGTCGAGCTAAAGTATAGTGAAAATAGCCGATTTACAAGCTCGCAACGCTTGTAGATCGGCTATTGTCATCCTTTTAAAATGTTTTTATAATGATAAAAAAAGGAACAACAGGTTTTGGACAAGGTTTCCAACCGACAGCGACGTTGGTTCCCCCCACTGTTTACAGCTAATAAAGACAATGAGCAACCGTACGCGGGCACAGCAGGATGGAGCTTAGCCCTGTCAGATGCGCCTGGAAGCCAAGCCAAGACATATAATCACGCAATCAGGCCTTTTGATTTGAATTGAATAAGGTAATCCTTGACGATACATCGTGGCAACCTGCCAGGCAATTAGCCGTGTTTTTATTTCCAACATATCTAATTGGTTTTTAATTCATTTCGAATGGCTAAGTAATCAATCTCTAATAGCACACCTAACCGTTTCAAGCGGACCCCGATCGAATAAGAGGGCAGATTGCTTTGGCACATTTCGCCCAGCACCTGCTACCGAACCCCCCGTCCTTCTGCACTGGCAGGTGAAACGGTGAAATTGATACGCCACACATGGCTATCGCTTACAGTGCAGCCTGAGCATAGCGTGGTGTGATTGTGGAGCCCATTACGCAGTGGTCACACCTACAGTAAACACCACCTGTGTGACCAGGATGCCACTTCAAGGCCTTTTTAGACATGATATCAGTGCTTGTGAACCCTAGTCTGCATTGGGTCAAGCTACTCTCTACTTCAATCGAGTTATAGTTTGATAGTATTAAAGCTTCAATCTGGGACTTTTTTTTTAGTTTTGAATTGTGTGTGTGTGTGTGTGTGTGTGTGTGTGTGTGTGTGTGTGTGTGTGTGTGTGTGTGTGTGTGTGTGTGTGTGTGTGTGTGTGTGTGTGTGTGTGTGTGTGTGTGTGTGTGTGTGTGTGTGTGTGTGTGTGTGTGTGTGTGTGTGTGTGTGTGTGTGTACACATGAATGAATACATGAAACGCAACACACACACACACACATTAACATACTTCACCATACAGACTAGTAAAAACGAAGTTGCATTCATAAAAAAGTCCCAGAGTGCAGCTTTGATAAATAATGTGGTTTCAGGTATTGTTGAATTGTGACTCTGCTTAAAGGGATAGTTCACCCCCAAAATGACTTTTTTTCTATCGATTAGTCACCCCCTGGAGACTGGGAGATTTCTTTGTTTTTGTCCCATTCCTAAACCAATAATTTGATGACCGGCAGCGGTTCCGGTAGGAGACACAATGAGTCTCCTACCGGAACCGCTCCCTACCGGTCCGCTGGTCATCAAATTATTGGCTTAGGAATACAAATTGAAAAACAAAAAAATATCCACAAATTCAAGTCTCCATGGGGTGACTAATCCATAGAAAACATTTTTTATTTTGGGTGAACTATCCCTTTAAAGGAGAATTTTGGACTAAGGTTTTCTTACCTTTTCACATATTTTAATTGTTTTTTTTTTTTGTTTTTTTTTCGTTCATAGTGACAGAACACTGTCAAAAAAAAAAAAGTCTCGCTAGACGAGATTGAAATCTCGAGATTTCAATTTCGTCTAGCGAGACTTAGGTTTTTATTTTATTTTTAATTTTCTGGTTGCATAGTGTTCTGTCACTATGAACGTCAGATCTAAAAAAAAAAAAAAAAAATCAAATATGTGATCTAACGCAAGGCCTATCCGCGCACGTTTTAAGCTGTGGCGGACCCGGGATGGAGTTATGACATTTTTCTACTGTACCATTCATCCTAAGATATCATAACATCATAGAAGAGGTAAGAAAACCTTAGTCCAAAATTCTCCTTTAAGCTCATAAACATGCCCAAACGTACTGCTCCTTGTCCCCTATAATCCCCCAACTGCTGTTAGCCACTTCAGCCTGGCGTCCCTATTTTCGCCATCATTTTCTAAAATGTTCCAAAATAGCCGATCTAGTGAGCTCGTAGAATGGCCGTTTTCGATATTTTTGGAAATAAAGCTTATACGTGGTGGTTAAGCCACTTGAGTTGTTGATCTTTCTATCTGGGCTTATCAGTAAATCTGCTAAGCACATCCCTGCACAAACACTGCAGTGATTCAGCAGCCTTGGATTCCTCCAATAATCTGCAGTCATAAGCCGCATAGTGCAGGGAATCCCCACCGAAACGACACACACATCGCACATATAGGGTTGCCAGACCTGCTTATTATAATGTCCCCGCAAGATTTTATTTGAAAATAGCCGATCTACAAGCTCACAACGCGTCGCATCGCGACGCGTTGTGAGCTTGTAGATCTGCTATTTTCAAATAGCTGACGTATATGTTAAAGTGCTCATGTGGCCCACAGTCACTTCTTTTGGACTGGTTTTCCTAGACCTGGTTGCTTGTTTTTCTCACAGAATCTGGCAACACTGCACACACACACATAGCACCACTCCTTCGTCCACAGCAGCAAGCAGCGCCAAACGACAATTAGGCCGCTCAACCATGAGGCTGAGGGAGGGGATGGGTTTTATTTCTCTTCCCTTTGCCACCTGAGCGAACCACCAGATCCCACTTCTGTCCATGTGTGAAGGGAGCCGTTAATGCCACCTCATCACTCAGTGCTATCTGACCACTCCTTAACCCCGCCGCCCACCGGCACCACCCCCGCCCCGCGCCGCACTACTCCCACACAGCCACACGCACACTGCTTACTACTTGATTTGTGGCACCTGAATGCTTTCATACAGCAGAGATCGCAGGTTTCCCCACCCTGGAGGGGTGCGGGGCGCCAGGGGGACCCGTTGGGGCCATTTGGAAAGGAGAGGAAAAAGGAAAAGGAGGGGAGGGAGGGCAGGGATATATATATAATGCATACATACATGCCTTTCTTAACCCATTAAGACCTGGAACTGTGTAATTTTTAGATTTGAGCTAAAAATGCATTATTTTACACTTTAGGCTATTCAAAAATAGCAGATATACAAGCTCATAGCGCGGCACCGAGTGCCGCGCTACGAGCTTGTAGATCTGCTATTTTTTTTAAATCGTGAAAATGTGTGCAAATCTTCTGAATATATATATTTTTAAAGCGAACATTTTTAACTCAAATCTTTGCTTCTGGGGGTCCCTGGATCTAAATATCTTGATGGGGGTCCGCGGCCAAATACATATAACTTTGGGGGTCCTTGACATGAAAAAGATTGAGCACCACTGATATAGAAACATACGTTTTTCAGAATACCGTTGAGATGTTGGAGACATGTAGAATCGGCTTCAGGTCTCAATGGGTTAACATCCAAGGCCCCGTCCCTGAAGACGAAAGGGCAAACTGTGCACTCAGCCCGCGTCAGAAGTTGTAATGACGTATGGAAGTGAAACCGGGGGGACCCTGAGGGCGGAGCAGTGAGGAGGAAGCTGGACAGAGCAGAGATGAGGATGATTAGATGGGTGTGTGGCGTGTGACTGAGGGAGAGAAAGATGAGCGCATATACTGTAGCTGAGACAGAGGATGGGAGTGGAGGCAGTAGTGGATGTGTGAGGAGATGCAGACTGCGATGGTTACGGACGGACAGACACGTATGTGAGGAACCAAATGACTGGGTGAAGAAAGCAGTGGTAGAAAAAGTACTCTGATATTTTACTTAATAATCAATACTGCAATATAGAAATACTCTGTTACAAGTAAAAGTCCGGAATTCAAAAAGTACAAAAGTATTGGTATCGTAATGTACAAAAACGTTTGAAAATAGCAGATCTACAAGCTCACAACGTGTTGCGATGCGACGCGTTGTGAGCTTGTAGATCGGCTATTTTCAAATAGCCTAGGTATAAAACGGGGCTAAAGTGGTTAATGTGTGTTGTATAATGTAATAATTTATATCTGCAAAGTAACCAGTAACTAAGTTTTAAAATAATTGTAGTGGAGTAAAAGTACAATATTTGCCTCTGAGATGTAGTGGAGTAGAAAGTAAAGTAAAAGTATTGGAAATCGGAAATGCTCAAGTAAACTCTGTGTCCCTTTTTATTTATCCCGACTTCCTACTCGACGCATCACTGCCTCTGGTCCTCGCCGAAACGCACACGAGTTTCGTTTTCAGTCGTTCAGTCGGGCGGGCGGTTCTTTAGATACACTGGTGACCCACTCACTCACTCATTCACTCACAGGGATTTTGTGAATCGAAGATATTCAAAAAATGTAGATCTAAAAGCTACAACTGTGTCCCAAGTTGTAATCACAACACATGCTCTTGAAGAGGTTAATGATAAAAAAAAATACACATTCCAGGAAACGGACAATAATGTGATTTTCTTTTATCCTATAATTTTTCCAGTTGAGAGGCGAGATAATTGCACAGGAAAAGGCTGTGATTACCAATGTGGATAAATTGGTGGTGTGAAAGAGGTGGATGTAGACATGTGGAAATGTTTAGCACTTTCTTTTGGTGTCTCCTCTAATAGCCATGTAGGAGCCGGTGTAATCTATCACGTTCTTGTTCTCTCTGGGTAACCCTATAACCCCCTGATCACAGGAACACCCATGTTCACTCGGGGAAGACGCAAACACATGCACAAGAAAACTACAACCTTGCTCACACATGTTCATATGAATATGCATAAGCACGAGTCTATATAAAGTTTGAGTTGTGGCGGTTGGGTGGGTGGTTTCTTGTCTGCCTGTGGCCGCGGGCGCAGATACGGCCATAATATGGACTGGACATGCCTGACCCCGATACCTGTGGGTGGGTGTGTGTGTGCCAGTGGTGGAAAAAGTACTCAAATGTTTTACTTAAGTAAAAGTATCAATGCTGCAATGTGGAAGTACTCTGTTACAAGTAAAAGTCCGGAATTCAAAATTTACTTGAGTAAAAGTTCAAAAGTATTGGTATCAAAATGTACTTAAAGTACCAAAAGTAAAAGTTCTAAAATGTTTGAAAATAGCAGATCTACAAGCTCACAATGCGTCGCGATGCGACTCGTTGTGAGCTTGTAGATCTGCTATTTTCAAATAGCCTATGTTTAAAATAGGGCTAAAGTGGTTAATGTATGTTTTATAATGTAATCATCTGAAAAGTAACTAGTAACTAAAGTTTTCAAATTATTGTAGTGGAGTAAAAGTACAATATTTGCCTCTGAGATGTAGTGGAGTAGAAGTAAAAGTATAGGAAATTGGAAAAAATCAAGTACAAATACCTCAAGTACAGTACTTAAGTAAATGTACTTAGTTACTTTCCACCACTGGTGTGTGCCCAGATTGTGCCCAGGAGATGCGTGGCCCATCGTCATTGTCAGGCAACAGTTTTATACCCATGTATGGAGATCCACAACATTAGCGGAAATTGATGTTGTTAGGCAAACGTATTATATATAAAGTATTGAGTACTACATTAAGGGCCTGATTTATGCCCAAATATGGACATGCCTGATGTCACAATACTGAAATCTTAGCAAGCCTACTGACATCTTAGCAATGGTTTCTGTTGTGTGTATCATCACATGCCCATATATGGATATCCCTGACGTCAGAGCAAATTGATTAGACCCAAATATGCACATAGCGAGAGAGAGGGGGGGGAAAGAGAGCTTATTTCATACTAGACATCTAGTAGCCTCACATCTAGTAGCCTGGCCCTCACATCTAGTAGCCTACAATATATATAGTATAGTATTGTTACAATTATTATGGGCATGCACATGGCTACATATTTAATGACAAATGCGATGCAACAACAGAGGCCGCACAACAGATGAGTGCATAGTGCGCTCAGTCAAAATATTTGCAGACTTTTAGTTATGTGTTGGCAAGGCGTGTGTTCCTATGAGTCGATGTCTGCCTGGTGACAGAACACACACACGCACGCGCGTTGTGCGTGTTGTGCGCGTTGTGATTCACAGAGAGAAGTTTGTGTCTGCAGCCGTAATCCAAAGCGCCCTCCTGCTCATAAAACGCAGTGTGTGTGGACACGGGCCGTAAATGAAAGTCCTTTATACCTTTGCAGCGTGTGGCAGCGGCCATGGTGGGCAGTCGGCAGCCGTAACTCGACGCATGCGCAGTTTGATATCAACTGCTTTATGCTCCCGACCCGACCTGTGGGAGGCAGCAAAGTGCCGTAAGGCATCCAGTGTGGCAGAAAGTACATGAAGAAGGATAGCATAGTTCACTAATGAGACAAAATATGGGCCAAATAACGAATACAAATGTATACTGAACAATTAAAAGTACAGTATCCAAAGGCTACAGGCGTGAGGGATTTTTTGGACACGTGGTCTGCTAGAACATAACGTAGCAGAGACAAAGAATCACGCAAAGAATAAGACGGAAACGATAACAGCCAAACTCCGCCCCTTTGCATATAACCCGGAAGTCCTACCACTAGGCGTTTGTATTAATAGAGATACAGAATGTATTATCCTATTTTAAAATCGGCTAACATGGGTGGGTTGGCCGCGGCGGGCTGGCGGACCACTGCCCCATCACTATGACTCAGACATAACCATAGAGTTCCAAATGTAGCTAAATAAGGCGTGTGTCATGCTGACTGTGACAGCATGACATCAGACCCAAACAAACCGTGTCGTCACGACATCAGACAAAAAAACAACCCAAACAAACCATGTCGTCATGAGTCAGATCGGTGGTGCGACGTAGGTGTGTGTGTACCATTATGTGTGTGTGTGTGTGTGTGTGTATATATATATATATAGCACATACAGTATATAGTACAGTAACAGAAAAAGATTTAGCTCTTTGGGGTGCCGAGGCTATTCTTCCAATTAGCCGTCGGTCTCCATGGGGGATCTTTTTAACATCCGACTACTCAAAGCTCTTATTCCATTTCCTGCTCTCTCTTCTGTCTGCATGCAGTTCTGTTATATACACTCTTTATTCTCTCTCTCTCTCTCGCTCTCTATCTCTCTCACACACACACACACACACACACACACACACACACACACACACACACACACACACACACAGTCCCCCCTGTTCCTTTGCTTCTCCTCTGCATTTTCAAGGTCCTTGGAAATCAAGACGTGTTTTAGGAGGCACAATTAGGTTATTTCTGCTCCAATTGCGGCCACGCTCCTCAGAAAAAAAATCTATTTAATTTTGTTTTCTCCTGTGTTGGAACTTGTCTTTCTCCCCTCATGTCGGCCCCCGGTCTCGGGTGAATGCCCGGTTGGCTGGGCGCCAAGTCCTTGCACCTGTCCCTCACACAGATACGGACGCACGCACGCGCATGTGCATGTGCGTGCGCACACATGTATATACAGTACATGAACACACACTCACTGAGCTTTCCTGCAATGTCAAGGTTATGAGAATGCATAGCTACTTCCCAGCAGGAGGGAGAGAACGAGAGAGACAGAGAACAGGCATGCGCCTCGCAAAGGAAGTAATGTAGGCGGTGAAAATTATGCATCATTTGAGTAAATACGGCATTGATTTGAGTAATGTTATTCAGTGGCGTTATTATTATTATCATCATTATTGTTGTATGTCTCAGGTATAGCACAGCTCAACAGCAAGGTACTAAAGTTCCAACAATTGAACATACTGTATGTAAATTGCATCACAAATTACCGTACGCGTGTAAATCGAATCATGGAATCGTGCGCTGTGTCGCATTAATGATATAGCACACGTATGTTTGTGGCTGTACTGGCAGTCTTGTTATATGCAGATGCCAGAACGCGTTTGCGGTGTGTCGTCTCTGACAGTAATGAAGGTTTGCTGCATGGGTTATATGGGTTATGGGCATAATTGGACTAGGCAGTAACTGTGGTAGTCCTCTCAGATACAGAGTACATAGGGTACTTGTGTGTGAGTTTATTTGATTTGATACGGCAGCGTGGCCAATTAAGTAAGACACAGTCGAGCCATGTGTCCGCCTCCAACTTTGGACGTCTGGCAGAGAGCCTGACCGATACTGGATATCAGTCTGGCTGACATGTCATTATATTATTGGACTCCTTTTTTAGGACATTGGTATATGCAAATGTATGGCGCAGATGTGTCCCATTTTTCTTTCTTTTTTTATCACTTTCAACCTGGTGCCCCTGTTTTGGGCATGTCACAATGCAACACTTTGTGAACTTAGTTTGGCTATTTTCAAAAGATGTTTGAATAGGGCTTAAGTGATTAAATAAAATACTGTTTGTCAGTTTAATATAACTAAACCAAAAAGAGCTGCTTCATAATTTAAGCACATCAGGTCTAATTGTGCCATGGCAGAAATGTTCCAATTGCATTTACTCCCGGTGCCGGGTGCAACAATGGAAGGAACCAGGATTGAGCCATTGTTCAGTGTCTGTAGGATGTTTGGTGTTTTATGCAACATCCTACTCAACAACAGAAACGGCTCGACATTGGTTTTTTTGGTGTATGGTTCTTAGTACCTTCACTATACCTTGCGAGTGAAATATGTAACTGCTAACAGAAAGCATTTAAAGTTATAGCTCATCAGCAGCAGGCTGGAGGCTGCAGGTGTTCTGTACGTTGCCAAGCAATAACAGAAAGCTGCTAAGGGACTATTGCATTAAACAAAAAAGCCCAAATAACGTTTAACTTTTAAGATGAATGATTGGAAGCACATATTTATTTATTTTTTACCCTTGGCGAGGCTCAAGTTGAGAAATCTGTCAAGCGCGTTAAATGTGATCGGCAAAGGTTTTCGTTCTTGTTTACACTACAAATGTAAACCTCTAGTGTTTATTGTGATGTTGATTTTTCACACCCCGCTTGGACCTGTTGCCCACAGCATCGTTCGTTCGGTCGTTGTTGTGAAGTTGATTACACAGAAGCACGATGGGCTACACAGACATCACCCCCATTATCATTGTCATTACTGCAACACAGTTCAGTGAGAAGTCTATTCCTGTATTATGCCTTCACATAACCTCCATTAGCAGGTAATGGGGAAAGAGCCGTTGCCTTTGCCCTTGGCCAATATGAAAACAGCCGATAATTTACCGTGGTACGCGATATACTGCAGTGGATTCCGGATGGCATCGACACGTGCACACACAGCTCCTCCAAGCTTCTCCATGTGCTGCACTTCCTCCCGAGATCAAGGCTGCAATTTATGGAGTGCCCCGGAGCCTCAGACAGTGCAGATGTGTCGTCATCACCGTCATCATTTATATGTCTTTTAGATCCCGGCTTGTCAAAATGTACAGGGTGTACAATGGGTTGGTTTTTTCGTTTCTTCGTATATGAGCCTGTTTTGGAGGCCTGATCGTCTCCTCAAATACTCATCTATTATATTATATTTCTAAAAATGTTTCCCTCTCTTCATATCATGTTCTTCTCAAACCCAAGACAGCAAGAAAGAGATGAAAGAGAGAGAGAGGGAGTATGAAAGAAGGAGAGAGAGGGAGAGAGAGAGAGAGAATGAGAATGGGGAGACGAGGAAAAGGAGCGGATGAGAGAGCTGAGTGCTTTTTAGCGACTCAATGACAGCCGTGACCAAAATCGTATTAGGGTCACAAAGGGGGTGACGGAGCAGGGTGGAGAAGCTCTTTCAAACGAATCAATTCTCAGTTTTTCTCTGCTTTCATACTCCTCCTCCACTTCCATGCACAGCGCAACACCAAAGGGTGCATATCTGGGGCACATGCAGTGTAGGTACGGTACAGCACAACATGCAAGTTACGTAGCAGAACACCAGGAGCAGTCTGAAGGGGGGACAGCTTGACCTTGGCTGAGCTTGACATTGGGGGGCGTGTATCTGCTTTGCATCCGGTGGCGTCAAGAGCCCATCAGGGGCGGGATGTGCAGCCGTTGCCACGGGGGGGGGGGGGGGGGGGGGCACTTACATATCGGAATGTCAAGGGATCTCATCTCACCTCCCTGGCCTGTTGCCTCTCTATACTGTAGACACTACTTCACACCTCCCCTGCTGTTAATGCCTTTTTCTATAGATCATTACCCTCTGTTCCCCCATGCCGCCGTTCGAGCAATCGCTCAATCAGGACCGCCAAGCCGCCCCGCAATTCCTCTTTCATGGCCCTGTCACTGTGGGAGGCGAGGCGAGGAGGCGTCGATTGAGGGAGGTTCTGTTGTCTATTCAGTCCTTTCAGGTCTAGATATCGTCCAGGTATTGACGGCGTTGAGTCTCTCGACTCTTTACCGCACTGCATATATATCGCAGTTTTACCATAATGACACATAGTGAAGCACCCCCCGAGCTACCTCTCCCGACACATGCTGACCTCAATCCCTCTTTCTTTTTTTGTCATTGGCTCACCTCACCTTAGTATTGCACTCTACCTCTCATAACCCTCCCTTCTCATCTTTCAACCTTTGCTCTCTCACCCTCCTGCAACCCCCCCCCCCCCACCCCCCACCCCCCTTGCAATCATCAGCCTGTCTCTGGTGTTCTCTCCATTTGGAGGAGAGGGCCCCGTGTAAGCCCTGGTAACAGAGGTTAATCCTCTCTTATTAGAGCTAGGATTATGGGGAGGAAAGGGACAGGAGCAGGCACGCCGAGGGCAGATGCCTGGTTCGCCTGTGTCGGTAGCCCCCACCAGCTGGGAGACCCCAGTAAAAACACATCAAAGGGCATCATACGGCCATGTTTGCAGTAGGCACTGTAGCACATAATAATGTCGTGTAGTGCAGTGTGTACAGTAGCGGTTAGCTTGAATACACCGTCTCAGACTTCATTGCGAATGCCAAGTAGTGTAGGAAAGGGGTGAAATTTGCAGTGTATTTGTGTTTCTCTGGCAGCTGTGGACATAACATTTAGAGATATAGGCAATTTTCCAACACGCTGAAAGCAAATGTCACCGCCCGGTTCATTCGGGCACCATCTTCGAAAACGCAGGCAGTAAGTTCTGACTAACAAGACTCTTGTCTTTTTGAATGGGGAGTCGTATAAATCTTAAGGTTCTGACATTGCCAGCCACTTGTGAATTGTATACAAGATGGAGCGTTAACTGTTTTCACAGTCAAACTTTTTTCCACCCCAAATACCAAAGCTTGACTGCATGCGCCACCCGCCTTGGTGAACATTCAGTACAATTCTATGATTGTCTTTTCCACACATGTTTATGAGAGAACACTTCTTTCCTCCTTCTATATGTCTTCCAGTTGCCTTTAATATACGTTCCGTCCAACTTTAATATAATATTATATCTGTCTCTTTCCTACAGGTTGACGAGAGAAACTGCTTTCTTCCTCCTTTTCCAACACTGAATGCTTTCTATTCCACTAACCTCGTGTTCTTCTTGTGCTGTTGCTTGAAAGTTAGCTGGAAAGTAAACTCTCCAATTATCACTAATCATTAATCTGTTATTTATTTCTCTGTCTTTCTCTCCCCCTCATGCCTAAAAATAGAAGTGGAGCAAAAAGGTAACTAAATGCCAACTTCTTTACTTAACGTGGGTTTTCCGTATGGGCACACGCTTCTGGTCTTGGTGATGGGGTTGCTATGGCAACGTGTTGTCTGATACCTGTGTTCATTGTCTGCTTCATTGAGGTGGATCCAAGCATGTCTTTCATGGGGAAAAATTAGACCATCAGGGAGGTTGAAAGGGTAAAAAAATAAGATAATGAGCAATTATCAATCAATATGTACGCAGCAATATCAGAAATATTGAACACGACGCAGTACCAATTAGGGCTAAAGCGATTACCGACGAGTAAATTGCTTCATATATAACAGACCAACAGCCTTATTGCAACGTAGCCAGGGTTATTAAACACACGCTCATATTGAAAAGGACATAATGCAGCCATATGGCTTCATAAATATTATGTTTATACAATTACACCTTCATAATAACATGAAGATTTATAAATTGTTGATATAAAATTATATATTCAGCGACTAAATAATAAGCTAAAGTGCGTGTGAATAACTGTGAGTGAAAAAAGATCCCATGCTTTATAGAGCATTATAGCTACCGATCCTAGCATGCCACTTAGAATACCGTAATTATGTATTCTCGTTTAATATACTATAGCATCAAAGATCAAACATCTTTATGTGCTTTAAATAAAGTGACAGATATATTTTTATATATATATTTTAAGATTATTATTTGCAGATGTATTTATTCTACAGACCTAAGTAACTCTAATTCAAAGTTTTAGTTGTTGGCATTAAGAACAATTAGACATTTTTTTATGGCCAAATATTCATAACCAACTTCTCCAACATGTGTGCATAGTACTTTATAGCCATGGTAAATTTTACCCCAACAAACTGCACTTTCATTATGCTATTTCCTAGCTTTAAAATAATAAACCTCCTATAATAACCTAAAGTTATTCTGCTGTTGCTTTCTCAGCTGCATAATATTAAAGTAGAGGTGTATAACGCGATCAATAGCTTGTTCAATAAGATGTCAGCATTTTTGATTATAGCTCTAACATGACGATGGCTTATAGCCTTCAGGGAATAGCCCGGTCAATATTGGAGAAAGATCATAGATATTCATATTCCTAGGTAACTTATCTGCACTGCACAATGCCGCGGAACAGAGGCCTGGGATTGCACCACGGCCCCAGGGCATTGTGTTTCTAATGCAATATTTTCCCCTACTGGGGAATATTGTCACCGAGCCACATTGCAGCAAGTTAACTTCAAAGATCCAAGGTGAAATATGCAATTATTGACAAGGCAGTTAAGAATCTTGTTACCAAACATATTCAAACCAACTTCTCCTTTTTATGTGCAAGCTATTAATGAACAAAATATTAAATATAAAGTCCCAAGACAAGTGTTGTATTTCTAATGCAGTAGATATATAATATCGTAAAAAGTAGAATAAATAGGTGGTTTATTGTCCATAGTGAGAGCATTTTGTTTCCACTGCCAGTAGACCTGAAACAGACAGACGCATTGAAACACAGCACAAGCAACAAAATAAGCACACAGGTAGACATACATAGAGACATCAATGCAAGACTGTATCCATCACACTTAAATAAACACAATCTATGCCACAGCATAGGTTATCGACAGCTCCAAGTCTAGCTAATATTATTCAGAATATCATACAATGTATTAATGTAGCCTCGCGTTGCCAGACAATATCACACGACACACTGCGTGGATAGGCTAAAGTGCGATGCAATTTCGCAAAGGCAGATTCGGCTGGAACCAGGCTAGTATTAATGAGCAGTAAACAATGCTTTTATAGAAACATTTTGTTTTGAAGACTATCGGTACCCCATGAAAGTCATCATGTTTTCTGTCATTCACGCTTCCATCTCTGGTGTGTTAAAAGGTCATCAGTTATAAGGTCCTCAGCCAGCACATAGTGTGCCTCTTCTACTTTATAAGTAGCCTATAGTCTTTCTTTTCAAAAGATAGCAAGAAAACTTATAGCGTTTAGCAGCCCCAACTGCCGAGGTGCGTGCCGAGGCGCGATGTCGCCGGCATCGCATCACACCACATTTCTCACCAGCAGGTAAACAACATGTTTAATCTTAAGTGATTACAGAGGAATGGTAACCACCACCCCTCTCTTCACCTCTCTCCTTCTGAGAACGCAGCTATTTACCTCCACTAGACGGCTCTACGGATAGAACCTGTCAACGCAGTGTCAGGCTACCAGCCTCTCTGAATGAAAGGAGCTGTCACGCGCACACGCTGTGTGTTTTTGGTTGTTGTTTGTGATGTACTCTGGCCCACCCCATCAACTCAGACACAAAAATGAGGGAATGCCGTCTTAATCCTTTATCTTTATTTTCCACCAGGCTATGAGTATTAACCCATTAAGGCCTGAGTCCGCTTCTTAAAATGTTTTGTAAATCCTAACTGATTTTTGAAAAAAAAAAATATATATATATATATTTTTTACGATTTTTCAAAAATAGCAGATATACAAGCTCATAGCGCGGCACCGAGTGCCAAAGAAATCTAAAATGACACAGATGCGTTCGCGGTCTTAATGGGTTAAGCAGAGCCAAAATCTCTCGGCACAAGGGCTCTTTTTTTCAACATTTCGCCGAAGCAATTGGCCACTTTTGACAAAGAATTACCAAGATCTTTTGCCAGTATTATTTGGCAGAAGATGTCCTTAATGCATCAGTAAAAGTGTTAACTGCAGCTAATAGATATTGTACGGTGGATCTTCATACCTTACCGTGCTGCCTAAGTGAACGAGGAGGCTACTTATACAGACATTTTTTTAAGTAGACATTATGCTCCCTCGTTGGCAACGCTTCGCTTTGATCGTCTCCTCTGGGACACATAAAACTACCCTCCCTATATTTAAAAGTCATATCAGAAGAAGCCTTTTCTAAGCTCTTCTATAGAGATAAAGGCAGCTTGAAATTGACTTAGAAGTCCAGTAGAATCCATACTGAAATGTAATTTGCCCATCCACTGGCCGTCATGCAGTTTGCATGAAGTAATTTGTTTAGTGTGGCGGAATTGTAAATTACGCCTCAGACAAATAAGATCATATGTGGCTGAAATAATGGAAAATAGGCTCATATCATTACCTGGATTGAGTAATTACTGTGTTTTGCCCCGGTAGGGGGCAGCTGCTGCCAATAATCACAGTGTACCATTTATCAAAATCTTGTAGTATTGGGTTTGTGTAATGTTATCTATTATTGGTTGTTATTTCTTAACAACTTGTGGCAGAATATTTGATATTGACCGAGTGGATGGAATGAGATGATTACATTGGTGTCATTCTCATTATTCATTCTCATTTTGTTAGAGGAGAAAGAGGCTATATGACTTGACGTGTGTGTGTGTGTGGGTGTGTGTGTGTGTGTGTGTGTGTGTGTGTGTGTGTGTGTGTGCGCGCGTGTGCTGTAGATAAACATTTTGCCTGCACATCACGTTTCTTCCCCCCATCATGTTGGTATACATGTGCCATCATTCTGTATGCTAATTGTCATCAGGGTCAAAGACTGGCGGGCCACATGTAGTGGATTTAGACTTGCATAATTACAAAATGTTTTTTTAAGTGATTACAATTACTGCACATCTTGAAATACTATAGGTCATGATGTGTCTGTGAATCAGAATAAGACTTATTTCGGAGGCAAAGCAATCCCTAATAGATATCCTAAGGAGTACACAATCTCCTTAAATTAATTAGATTTGAGTAGAACCGCCTCAACCCTGATGAAAATGACGTACAGCAGCTCAACCTCTTGACCCTTTGCAGTGGACAGGAATGAGCTTCAGAGTTTATCTTCCCTTGCATTGTCTGCTGTTGTCTGCAGTACGCCTCACTCAGTGGTGGAAAGTAACTAAGTACATTTACTTAAGTACTGTACTTAAGTACAATTTTGAGGTATTTGTACTTTACTTGAGTATTTCCAATTTCCAATACTTTTACTTCTACTCCACTACATCTCAGAGGCAAATATTGTACTTTTTACTCCACTACAATTATTTGAAAACTTTAGTTACTAGTTACTTTTCAGATATAAACTATGATATAATGAAACATACATTAACCACTTTAGCCATATTTTATACCTAGGCTATTTGAAAATAGCAGATCTACAAGCTCACAACGCGTCGCATCGCGACGCGTTGTGAGCTTGTAGATCGGCTATTTTCAAATATTTAGTACTTTTACTTTTGGTACTTTAAGTACATTTTGATGCCAATACTTTTGTACTTTTACTCAAGTACATTTTTTATTTCTGACTTTTACTTGTAACAGAGTATTTTTATATTGCAGTATTGGTACTTTTACTTAAGTAAAGAATTTGAGTACTTTTTCCACCACTGGCCTCACTGGGCTCCTCTTGCATACCAAAGTAACTCTCTGCTCTGTCTTTTTCCCATTTTTGGCTCCTCAGTATTCCTGTGCCCAGGGCTTCTGCGAGGGGTGTACCAGAGCGAACACCTCTTTGAATCGGATCACCAGTCTGGAGCGTGGTGCAAAGATCCCCTTCAGGCCTCCGACAAGATATACTACATGCCCTGGACGCCTTACCGCACGGACACGTTGACCGAATACTCCTCCAAGGAAGACTTCATCGCCGGGAGACCGACGACGACGTACAAACTCCCGCACCGCGTCGACGGAACGGGTTTCGTCGTCTACGACGGGGCGCTTTTCTTCAACAAGGAGCGCACCCGCAACATCGTCAAGTTCGACCTGCGGACTCGCATCAAGAGCGGCGAGGCCATCATCGCCAACGCCAACTACCACGACACGTCGCCGTACCGCTGGGGAGGGAAGTCGGACATCGACCTGGCGGTGGACGAAAACGGCCTGTGGGTCATCTACGCGACGGAGCAGAACAACGGGCGGATCGTCATCAGCCAGCTGAATCCGTACACGCTGCGCGTCGAGGGGACCTGGGACACGGCGTACGACAAGCGCTCGGCCTCCAACGCCTTTATGATCTGCGGGATCCTCTACGTGGTCAAGTCGGTGTACGAGGACGACGACAACGAGGCGACCGGGAACAAAGTCGATTACGTCTTCAACACGGAGCTGAGCAAGGACGGCTTCCTGGACGTCCCGTTCCCAAACTCGTACCAGTACATCGCCGCCGTGGATTACAACCCCCGGGACAATCTGCTGTACGTGTGGAACAATTACCACGTGGTCAAGTACTCCCTGGATTTTGGAGCACTGGACAACAGACTAGGTAAGCCTAGTTTTTCTTCTTTACATATTTGCACGTCACAAACTGAAAACCCCTGATTGTTAACCCTTTAAGACCTGAGGCGATTCTTAAAAAAACAGTTTTTGGAAAAAAAATCTAAAGTTTTTTTTTCACGATTTTTCAAAAATAGCAGATCTACAAGCTCATAGCGCGGCACTCGGTGCCGCGCTATGAGCTTGTATATCTGCTATTTTTGAATAGCCTAAAGAAATCTAAAAGTGACACAAATGCGTTCCAGGTCTTAATGGGTTAATTTAACACAGAGGCAGTAAGGATTAACAGTAAGGATTTTACGGCGCAACTAAGCAATTCATTACCAAGGTCCGGTGACATCAGGGATGGTACACCTACTCAGTGACACGTGGTTGAGATTAAACATGTTCATAGATTTATGTACAGTTGAAAGAGAGTTCAAGAGTGGTACCGGTAGTTTGACGGCAGTGGTCCAATCATTACCCAGCATAGTGTTCCACACGGGTGATAATGAAAGATCCTGTCAGCAGCACACAGATTCCCATGTATTATTTGTGAGCCAAAATAGTCAACATGGATGTTGTGTTCCTGACGTGGGTGTGTCAATATTCCTCTGCCTCTGTCTCTCTTCCCCTTTATTTGGAGATTGGATTAAGTGCATAGACCTAGTAGGTGAAATAAAATGCAATTAAAGCTAGTGTTCTTGTGGCGCGTTGTCCCTTTTCATTAGACCCACCTTTTTCGCCCTTTAGCACCAGCTGTACCGATTCTGCGGCTGCTGTGTCCAACTTGCGAGACCATCTGTTGCGCTGCCGATAAACATAAAGGTTTACGGGCCTCAAACTAGAGGCCACACTGTCAGACTTTGACTTTAGTGGTAAGAAATCAGGATGGAATGGCTTTTTTGATGAAAATGGAAGTAGCCTCACAATTCTACTTAATTTAGTTATTTTGTGAGTTTGTCTTCGACAAGCTTAAAGAAAAGTTATATTTCTATATTTTTGTGAGTGGTCAGTAAGTCAAGCTGAAACTCTACACCTTAGCAGGGTTAGGGTTAGCAAAATGTTTACAAAAGCACACACAATCAAACAATAAAATACCAGGTGCTGGACAGAAAAACTGAAAAATAGAGTCTGCACACTGGACCATGCTCCCATGCATATTTATTCCCACATTATTATATTAATATTATATTACATTTTGCAGACTATTTTTAGGTTTTTATGGTGATAATTAGCTATACGTGTGGAAAGATGATTCCATGCCACCCCTTTGCAGTTTAAGTTTATCACAAAATGCTGGAGAAAATAAGTAAACGACCACAAAACATAGTGTTGGACGTGCAGTTGCTCTCACCAGTACTGTCATACAGCGTGATAATGTATTTTTGTTTTTGTTTTGTTTTTCGCAGAAGGCAGGTAATAGGATTAGCAATGATGACTGCAGTCACACAGTGTAAAAGACCAACGGAATCTTTCAATGCTCAGGAACGATATACCATTCCACTTGTGAGACAAAAATTTGAAATTATTATAATCATAAGGTACTTGGATATAATATGGAGGGTACCGTATGCTTGGTGAATAACACTGAACAAGCCATTCACAATTTTATCTCAAACTTTTCCTTTTTTTTTCTGTCATCTTTGCAAAGCTCGCATTAACTTGTCAAGATTCTTTAGGGAAGTGTACATTTTTCACTCCATTGTTCTTTTAGTGAAATAAAGAAAGTGTTTGATGTGGAGCCACGTATGGAGGGAGATAAAGGAAGTGTTTTGACACGCCGAGGTAATTCTTTGTGGTAGCTCATCAACAGTCCCAGGCAGGAATGTCACAAGTTATATCACTGTGAAGTCTCCTCTCTCGCCTACTGGAAATCGTTACTCTCACCTGCTGCTTGCTAGTTTCTTTTCACCCCCCCCCCTTTTTTTTTTCTCCTTCTCAAGCCTTTGGGTACATACAGTATATTGTAGAGCAGTGGTTTTCATACTTTTGGTGGCCAAGGCACACCGATGGGCGAGTGAAAATCTCAAGGCACACATGAATTCACAGTGAAAATAGCTCACAATGCACACAGTGACTGTTGCTTGTTATATTAGTTAGCTTCTGTATTGGGAAAAGAGTGCACATTAAGTACTGATATAGTCAATACTAAAAAATAGCTATAATAATGTGCATAAAATGCCAAGGCACACCTGAACACACACCGTTTGGGAACCGCTGCTGTAGAAAGTCCTTTTCCAAAGATCTGAATGTTCTCTTAAACATAAACGCGTACACACACACACACACACACACACACACACACACACACACACACACACACACACACACACACACACACACATACACACACACACATGCACACATGCACACGCACACACATGCACACGCACACACAAAGACGCGTGCACACAGACTGTAATAGACCCCTCTATCATTGTAAGAGAGTTTTGTCTTCCACTCCTGTTGTTGTGAAGAATGGGCTGACCTCCAAAACAGCAGTCAAGGACCCCGGCTCCACTGACGGGGCCTGGAAGGAGCTAGATGGAGCTGATGAATAGTGCTAGTAAACTGATAAATAAAGCGGACGGACGGAGTAAATGAACAAATAAAAAAAAGGCAGATAAACAGAGCGGACCCGGGGAGTTGAGTGTGTGAGTGAGTGAGTGATCGGACGCATCCCTGCATGAACAATGAATCGTTCAGGTTGTTCCAGCTGCCCATCTTGATCACGGTGAATTCTCCCGTCCGTATTCTCTCATTATGATCTCTCTTTTAACCTATTAAGACCGGGAACGCATCTGTGTCATTTTAGATTTTTTGGGAGCTATTCAAAAATAGCAGATCTACAAGGCAAGCTCATAGCGCGGCACCGAGTGCCGCGCTAAGAGCTTGTAGATCTGCTATTTTGGGAAAAATCTTGATCATTTTTTGCAAATCTTTGAATATATATATATTATCATTTTTTAAAGCGAATTGTTTTTACTCAAATCTTTGCTTCTGGGAACAACATATTTTGAGATGGGGGTCCGTGGCCAAATACATATACATTTTGGGGTCCTTGACATGAAAACGTTTGAGAACCACTGACATAGTAACATAAAGTTTTTTCAAAAAACTGTTAGGATTTAGAAGAGATTTGTAGAATCCCCAGAAGCAAAGATTTGAGTTAAAATGTTCGCTTTAAAAAACGATATTCAAAGATTTGCACAAATGTTCACGATTTTTTTTTTAAATAGCAGATCTACAAGCTCATAGTGCGGCACTCGGTGCCGCGCTATGAGCTTGTAGATCTGCTATTTTTGAATAGCCCAAAGACATCTTAAAATGACACACATGCGTTCCCCTCCCGGCCTTAAACGGTTAATAACATGGCCGTAGTGCTTGTTAGGGCCCGCCAGACACGCTCTCTCTCTCTGCTCTCTCTCTCTCCGTTTCCCCATGCACTTCCTCCACACACACCCCCACACACACACACACACACACACACCCCTCTTGGGCATTCCGTGCACGATCTGCCACGGGATATGGGCAACGGAGCAGGAGAGCCGTGCCCGCCGCGGGCCTACAGCTGGGGCCTGGCACCGCGTTGCGATAGCTCACGGTTCAGGGCGTATACTGTAGTACACGCTGCAGTGCATTAGGCAGCAGGGAGTCGAGAGGGAGATCTGTGACGGTTCAGAGACGTATACTTAGTCCATGAGCCAGAGCCCCAAAATTGAGCAATGATTATCGAAAGAGTGGGCAAAACCAAACCTATATTAAATTGTTCATAGGGTCAATACGAGTAAATAAATATATGATAACCTCTCCACAGGAGCAGCTTTTTCATGATTATCACACATTTTGTTATTTTCCCCATACGTACATGACTGGTGAAAAAATTACAAAATTTAAAAAAGAGTTATCATAATGAAACTTCCTGAGTTGATTACTTGCATGAAGACAATGATTTATCGTATTACAAGTTTTCTGAAATTGTATATTTAAATATGCAAATTAGGCATTCGAAAATATGCCCAAATTTGCATAACTTTCCAGAATCAACATTGGAACATTGGACAAAGCCAGAGTCGACATACTTATTTCATTTTGTTAAGATGTTGGAGTCAAAGGTTTTTAACGAGGGAATATTCAATATCTGGCTCGATTTTGGGGCTCTGGCTCATGGACTAAATGCCTAATTTGCATATTTAAATTTGCAATTTCAGAAAACTTGTAATACGATAAATCATTGTCTTCATGTAAGTAATCAACTCAGGAAGTTTCATTATGATAACTCTTTTTTAAATGTTGTAATTTTTTTCACCTGTCATGTACGTATGGGGAAAATAACAAAATGTGTGATAACCATGAAAAAGCTGCTCCTGTGGAGAGGTTATCATATATTTATTTACTCGTATTGACCCTATGAACAATTTAATATAGGTATGGTTTTGCCCACTCTTTCGATAATGAAATCTTGTCTGGCTCATGGACTAACTGTAGTCTAGTGTACGGATGATTTAGTTATTGTGCGTCACTGATGTGAGATGCTCACGGAGCCTTCACTGACCTTTTAGACGTGATTTCTTAGATTTGCGTCGGCAAAGTTTCCTCCGGATCACGTGCAATCCCCAGGAAGTTAAGACGGAACTGTCTATTATACTGCTCATAACTTCAGACCTAAACATTAAAAAAATTAACACGGCTCCACCAGGATGTAAAAAATTAGGCCACACCGATAAATCAGCGCAGAGGCCAGAAATCACAGCGTATCGTATTACTTTAGTTTAAACAACTACGGCATAGACCACAATTCTATAATCAGTGTAATGCAGCGGTCCATTATAGTGAAACCTCCCTCCTATAGTTGTGACAAGACTTAAGAGTTGATTCTTGTGTCCCTTGGTGGTCATGCTGCTCCAGTTTCATGGCAATCTGGTCATTTGATTTGAAGATGTCTTGTGTGCAAGTGGGAGTTTTGGCCTACAGGTGGCTCCAGAGGAAAGGCCATGGAGTCGCCAATAATCAGTAGGGTCCATCCTCCGGGCAGCAAGAAGGTGCACAGATTCCATAGCAATCCAGCCAGTAGTTTTCAAGATCAGCTGAACTTAACTGCATTATTCTCCAGGCATGGAAAAAAAAACGTAGCTCACAAGTTCAGATGTCATGCCCTCCATCTACTGTCACTGTTTCCATCTTCATTAACTTGAAGCGCCTTCGTTCCATCTCCTCCTCGTGGTCATCATCTGATCACATTGATTAGTCTTCATACTTCCATATTTGGACACTAGTCTCCCTTCCTTAAGCCTTGTTATTTGATTGATTGATTGAATACTTTATTAACAGTTTGCTGACTGTAAAGAGGTACGGTTTACAAAGATTGTTAAAAGGATAACACAAAAAGCCCTGGGGGCTTGTTTCCATTGTGGTCCTGTGTATTCAATTCATCAAGACATTGAAAAAAACAATAATAAACAAGCCATAATCGACACTAGTAGCAATGAACGTAAGCAACGTATTATGTACAGTGAACAAAGATTCACGATGAAAACGATTTATACTTTGTCATATGAGGAGCTTGTATCTTTGCTATTTATGCCGCGCGACGTTGTCGTACGACCAAGCATAAATGAAGCATTAGAGCGTTGCGATGAAAAAATGCAGAGGTCTGAATTACCCGATAGACAGCTGCATACTTGCTGCTGTGACCTCCTGACCTGCAAAGGTTTGACCTTTTCCAACCTCACGCGACACTGAAAATAACTTTGGGCCTGTGATGTATTCCTGCTGACACACAGTGGTGGAAAAAGTACTCACATTTAAGTAAAAGTATCAATACTGCAATGTGTTACAAGTAAAAGTCCAGTAATCAAAATGTACTTAAAGTACCAAAAGTAAAAGTAGTCATTATGCTGAATGTCCCGTTTCACAAGTTATCATTATGTCTAAAATGTATAAACAATCTTTTGAAAATAGAAGATCTACGAGCTCACAACGCAGCTTGTAGATCGGCTATTTTCAAATAGCCAATGTTTAAATAGGGCTGAAGTGGTTAATTGTAATAATAATCAAAATCTACAAAGTAACGTAACATTTTCAAATAATTGTAGTGGAGTAAAAGTACAATATTTGTCTCTGAGATGTAGTGGAGTAAAAGCATAAAGTATAGAACATTGGAAATACTCCAGTAAAGTAAAAGTACCTCAAAAGTGTTCTTAAGTACAGTACTTGAGTACATGTACTTACTTACTTTACACCACTGACAACCACACGCATAAATATAAAGTTCATTTCTTTGATCACACCTTCTTTTGTCTAACGCCGGCTGGAAGTTAGATTCGCGGCCGACGGAAATATGGTGATCTCTTGTTTTATGCCGTTCATAAAGGGAAAAGAGAAAACTCATTTATTTTTGCTGCTCTTGGAGCGCAACTCAAAGGAACCCTTCAAGGTTGTGAAAGTGCTGAGTGTAAACCACTGTTGGGAGACATAATTGCTGTCAGTGTGACAGATGCCATAGTCTTTTAAGTAAGAAGGCTGCTTTCAAGGACAGACACTACATGCCAACGTCTTCTTCCATGACAACTGCTGTTGTTAATCATATTTAAATTCATTTGTTTGGGCTGGGGCGGGGGGATCCACATATAATGCTCATATTTCTCAGAAAAAAATCTTTGTGCCATTTATGCACTGTATCTTTCATCATTTGATGTAGAATATGCAGTGGTGAGTAGGAAATGAAATGTGCTTTTCTTCAACAACTAAAAAAGTGATGAAAAAGAACAAAAAGTAATGGGTAATGAATGTGAACAAAATACATGAACAAATGCAAGCACCAGAAAGAAGTTTGTTTTGAAATCTCTTAGCTTTCATGGCAACAATACATGGGCCTGTTTAATGTGGATTGAAAGGAACACAATTCTAAAATCTATCTATCTATCTATCTATCTATCTATCTATCTATCTATCTATCTATCTATCTATCTATCTATCTATCTATCTATCTATCTATCTATCTATCTATCTATCTATCTATCTATCGCTTTTGAAAGGTTTCATACAGTAGCTAATCGATCATAATTGGTCACAACAATTATAATTTTAGCCTACTAGTGGCTGTATAACACCCCTAAGCCAAAATGTCCACTTATTCTCTGTTTTAAAGGCACTGTACTGTAGCGTTTTAAGTATGTTACTTTAGTTCTTTAGCGTTTGCTGGTTTAGCAGTAATGTTAAAAAAATGAATGTCCTTTCTTCCCCCTTTTTTCCCCACTAGTGAGAGCACAGGGCTCTAAAAACACCTTGTGCCTTACTTTGTGCCCATATTATGAACTAGCAACGGTGGCATTAGAAACACCCAAATGTGCTGATGCCATGCGCTTTAGACCATGTGCCATAGAACGGTCAAATAGAGCCCTTAGTCTTGTTTCAATCAGGACGTATTTAGGCTACCATTAAATATGCATTTCATGTGAAAAACAAACAAAGTAAAGACATAAGGAACATAGTAAGCAGTAAATAGTACAGGGACAAAGACTAGAAATCCTAAGAGTTATTTCTTGGCCTAAATAGTAACACATTCACGATACTCTAGTGAAAATCTAAACAATAACCCTCATACTTCTAGGTCTCATGCTCCCTAGATGTTAAATACACTTCTTAGCTTTATACTGCATTTTTAAACGTGCATTTAATCCATTAAAAATAGCAGATGTACAAGCTCACAGAGTGTCACTTCGTGCTGCGCTGCCAGCTTGTACATCTGCTACTTTTTTGAAATAGCAGTGTTTGAAAAATGTAGTTTAGAAGGCATTTGTAGAATCGGCCTCAGGTCTTAACCCATTCAATCCGGGAACGCATCTGTGTCATTTTGCTATTCAAAAATGTCAGATCTACAAGCTCATAGCGCGCCCTGAGTGCCGTGCTATGATTTTTGAATATATATATATTTTGAAAGTGAATATTTGTAACTCAAATCTTTGCTTCTGGGGTCCCTGGGAAAAATACTTTGAGATGGGGGTCGGCGGCCAAATACATATAATCTTGGGGGTCCTTGACATGAAAAGGTTTGAGCACCACTGTTATATAGCAGCATTAAAAAACGTAGGATTTAGAAGACATTTGTTGAATCCCCAGAAGCAAAGATTTGAGTTACAAATGTTTGCTTTAAAAAACATATATATTCAAAGATTTGCACACAATTTCACGATTTTTCAAAAGAATAGCCAAAGAAATCTTAAAAATGACACAGATGCTTTTCCCGGTCTCGGGATAGAGGGTTAAGGTTGACTTGAGAAATCATGCACGCTCTCAGCCCCAGCAGACAGACTGTGACCCCTCTTGTGTCTGCCACAGTGAGCAACACTGGCTGCTCAAGCCTGCTAATCGCAGGGCAGCCACTTTTTTTTTTTTTTTTATACTTTATTGAGTCCAAACATGTTAACAATAAATGATTCAGTTTACTTCCATAATAGTAATAATACATTTCACATGTTTTATGTCTCTGTTATCAACAGACATTTCGACCCATTCTTTTTTCTTTTTCTTTTTTTTTTTTGCATGTAAAACCCCTTCACCTACAGTACATACATAAAGTAAATAAAAAGGATAAACTATATAAAGACATTTCAATAGAAATCATTATTTCATCCATGCATCCTCGTAAACCTCCTGTATAAGGAGGCATAAGCAACAAACTTGACACCAAGAAATGAAACAATAAAGAAATAAAACACAAAATAAAAAAAAAAAGGGGGGGGGGGGTGAGGTGGGGGGAGTTAGGCTTTGTTGTGTCATTTTGGTAAAATTTCTTCCATTTTCTTTTGTTTCATTTTTAGTTCTGAATACTTGGGTGGTTAAAATAAATAGAAATATTCCAAAGAAATAATAATAATTTTAGTCATTAAGGTTAAATAATCAAATCATGTTTATTTGTAAGATAGAGAGCCCATCTCTTTTCAAACAACCTGTCCTTTCCATTAATTTTATACGTCACCTTCTCCATGAAATAAATATCTTCCACTTTTTCCATCCATCTGACTACACTAGGTAGTTCCAGACCTTTCCAACATCTAGTTATTTGTTTGAGGGCTGTAATTCTCAAAATCCAAAAGAGATATAGTTCTTCCCTCTGTAGACTTTTGGGACGTGTTCCCAAGAGTATATTGTGATTTTCTAAATTAACAGCTCTTCCAAATATTTGTTCTATAATTTGTAAAACTTTGGACCAAAAGTGTTGTATTTTGGGGCATGTAAGGAAAATATGGGTATGGTCCGCCCCATTCTCCCCACACCCCCTCCAACAACTAGAGTTTAATGTGTACTTGGATATCGATAGAGGCGTTTGGAAATACCTTATATTCATCTTCCAGGCGTATTCCTGCCAAAAAGGCGATCTTATATGATTAAAAATGTCTTTAAAACTCTGATTCCACTCACTTCCTTGTATGGTTATTTTCAGTTCTTTATCCCATTTGTCCTTTATATGATCTAGATCTTCAATTTTGTTTTCCTGAAAAATTTTATAGACTTGTCCAATTGTGTTTTTGTAATCATGTCTTTGATGGGATTTTACTATATATCTTAGGAGAGGGTGAAGGTCTCCAAGAGTTCTAATTTTGAGCTTCTCTTTTAAGTAGCTCCTCACTTGCAAATATCGATAAAAATGATGACTTGGAAGATCATATTGATCTGCTAAATTTTCAAAAGAGACCAGCCCTTCTTCATTATACATTTGATAGAATCTTCTGAGACCTTTCCCTTCCCATATCTTAAAAACATGATCAATGCTATTTGGAGTGAAATCTGAGTCACATGACATTTCTCTCATACAGGTAATTTCTTGTTCTTTAACTTTACTTATTTTACATATCGTTTTCCAAATTTTAAATGTATTACGTATAGAATGATTGAGTGTTTTAGTCTGTATTTTATTATAGGATGCAAAGATCAAGGTGCTGAGTGGTTCAACTAGATTAGACTCTATGAGCTTCCATTTAGGGCTCATCTTATTATTCATCCAGATTAAAATAGGTTTTAACTGTGCTGCGTAATAATAATGAATTAAATTAGGTAACGCCAGACCTCCTCTGTCTTTGTCTTGTTGCAGGGTTTTGAGTTTAACTCTTGGCTTCTTTGCATCCCATATAAACTTTCTCATCAGTCCCTCCCATACATGAAAACATGCAGGTGATATGTATAATGGCAGGTTTTGGAATAAAAATAGGAAGCGTGGCAAAACGTTCATTTTGATAATCTTAATTCTTTCCAGTAAGGTAGAGGGTATAATTTTCCACCTACTCAAATCTTGTTTTACAGAGTTTTCCAATGGCCCGTAATTACAATGATATAGTTCGTCTAGATTATTAGGTATGTTTACTCCCAGATATCTAACTTTATTCTGATCCCATTTGATATTAAACTGTTTTTTAAAATCTTTTTCCAAATAGCCACCCACTAACATAGCTTCTGTTTTATTTAAATTTAACTTATAGCCAGACATAGCTCCATAGTTTGTTATTTCCTCTAATAAAATGGGCAAGGATTTACATATTTCTGTAAGGAACAGTATGATATCATCTGCATACATTGCCAATTTATGTTCTTCTTCCTTTAATTTAACTCCCTTTATTTTATTATTTTCCCTAATATGTTCTGCTAGAGGTTCAATACATAAATTAAACATTTGTGGTGATATCGGATCTCCTTGTTTTATTCCTCTGTTCAAAGAAAAAGTCTTAGAGAGCATCCCATTAACTCTTACTCTTGCATTTGGTTCTTTATACATTCCCTTAATCAATTTAATAAAAGTTTTGTGAAAACCGAACTTCTCACATACTCCAAATAAAAAGGGCCAGGAAACCCTGTCGAAGGCCTTTTCCGCGTCCAAGGTCAAGGTCAACATCTGTTGTTTCATTTCTACCGTTTGATCTATCATGTTAAGTGTGCGTCTCACATTATCACTTAAGAGGCGGTTCCTTACAAAACCCGTTTGGTCTAAATTAATTATATCTGGGAGTACATATGAGAGTCTGTTGGCTATAATCGAGGTGAATATCTTCTGATCTACATTTAAGAGAGATATCGGTCTATAGGATGAACAATTTGTCAAGTCTTTTCCTTCTTTTGGTATAACAGTAATGATTGCTGAATTCCATGTGTCTGGCCACTTCCCTGTTTGTAGGATATCATTGAAGACTCTGCTTAGAATAGGTACAACCAAGGGTCTAAAGCACTTATAAAATTCATTTGTGAAACCATCACTTCCTGGGCTCTTTCCAGTTTTACCTTTCTGGATAACCTTTGTAATTTCTGCCTCTGTTATTGGCTTAACTAAGTCACTATTTTGGTTGTCAGTTACTGTAGGAAAGTTTAAAGGAGTTAGATACTCTTTAATTTTTTGCATACTCACATCTACTGTTTCTGGGGTATAGAGGTTTTGATAATAATCTCTAAAACATGATGCTATTTTAGATTTCCCTCTTTGAAGTATATCATTTTCATCCTTAATGGTTGCTATTGCTGTTTTTTCTTTCTGTTTCTTTAATTTGTTTGCTAACATTTTCAGCGCTTTTGGGCTATTATCATAATAAGTTTGCCTACACAGCATGAGATCCTTTTCGATTTCTTGTATTTCAATTGTGTCCAGTTCTGTTTTAGCTGCGTTCAATTGTTTCTGTATTTCTTTATCCTTATTTACTTCATGCTGTTTTTGTAATGTTTTTATTTTATTTTCCAAAAATGATTTTTCTCTTTCTCTTTTCCTCTTTTTCTGGGATGAATATGCTATTATTTCTCCTCTTGTTGTTGCTTTTGCTGCTTCCCACAAAATTGTAGATGTCACTTCCTCATTATCATTTATCTCAAAATAGGACTTCACACTACGTTCTATTTTCTCCTTAAAACACTGATCATCCAGCAGGGAATTATTTAACCTCCATAAAGTTTCCCCCTTTTCCCTTTTCAAATTTAATTCCATTATGACTGGTGCATGATCTGTTATTGTTATAGGTAGTATTTCGCATTGTATGACCTTTGAGATCTCATTCTTAAACATGAAAAAATAATCCAGTCTTGAGTAAACATCATGTGCACCAGAAAAAAAAGTGAAAGCCTTTTCTTGGGGATGTAAGCAGCGCCAGACATCTACTAGTCCCAGCTCAGTTTGAGCTTTTCTCATTAACACTGCTGCTTGTTCTGCTTTATGTTTTATTTTACTCTGAGTGTCCTTCTGATTCATAGTCAAATTCAGATCTCCCCCCATAATAATCATGCCCTTCCCTTCTGTCATTATCAATGTTAAAATTGTTTTCATGAGATCTGCCCCTTTTCCCGGTGGATTATATACATTAATGAGGGTTATATATTGTTCTTCTATTTCTCCAGTTACAAGAACGTACCTTCCTTCCTTATCTCTGATACATTTTTCACTACTAAACATTAGATTATTTTTAATTAGAACTGCCACGCCCCTTTTGGCTGTTGTAAAGGAGGAGGAAAAAACTTGGGCTGATGCTAATTTCTCCAATGTTGCATGTTCTATTTTGCTCAGGTGTGTTTCCTGAAGAAAAATAATTTCTCCTCCTTCCTTTGTGAGTTTTTGGATAATACGCTTCCTTTTTATTATATTATTCAAACCATTTGTATTCAGAGAAATTAATTTAAGTTTTCCCATTACGCTTCCCTTGGGAGACAATTACATCATATTCAAAGCCTTTAAACAAAAAAAAAAACGCACACAAAATGTTCATATACGATGTGAAAACCATAAGACACAACAAAACACCCCACTGTGTGCTTCCAGCATCTGCAACCTCTCTATGGTTACAAGAAATATTCCACATTATTATATTTATGTGAAAAAAGGAGTTTTCAAAGAACAACTCCTGCCACAGAATGTTCCATGTGGCTAATATGGGGTTAAGAAAAGCCCATATTTGCATGGTGGGCTGCATACAAGCATATATGTCCCTCCTCCATCTCTCTTACTAAATTAAATTTGAAATTTAAAGAACCAGATATATCAAAAATAAGACCTACATTGCCCATGACCCAATCTTTTGTATTAAGTTAAAACCCCTCTCCCACTCCCTCAGACCCCCCCCCCCCCCCAAAAAAACAACAACTCAATATGCTAGTCTATCTGAGAAACGAGAGGACCAAAGAAATATAGTAGTACAAATAAATAAATAAATAAAATGTGCCATACACACCGTAGTGCGTAGTCCACCTTCAAAACGGCATATTCACACACCCACGCACACACGCACAAAAGTGTATGTGCGTGCGGGCTCATAAACACACATACAGACTTCCTAAAAAAAAAAAAAAAACTACACAAAAAGTGCATTGCCACCTGCACATATACAGAGCTATGTGTGCTCGTTCGTATACATCACACACCCGCCTGCACACACAGGGCGCGCTCGGAGACCACGCACCAGAGCGCACTCGCCCATTAGATTGCATTGGCCAGTGCTCTCACTGCCGCTCAGCGCTGTATCTCCTAAAAAAACCCCGTATCATGCAAGAGTGTGCGCGCTCGCACAAGCACACACACCGGCTATACAGAAAGTCAAGATTTCCCCGTCTGAGTAACAATACAAAAAGAATCAATAAAATAAAATAAAAAAGAACAAGGGACCTCTCTACACAGTACAGAAATAGATTAAGAAAACGATGTGACTCATGCATAGTCTAAAATTGAAAAAAAGAAAGAAAAGGAGATAGAGAGGGGGATAGAGAGAGAGAGAGCGAGAGAGAGAGAGAGAAAGAAAGAGGGGGGAGAGGGGGGAGAGCAAACGAGCCCATTCGGGTCATATCACTCTAGCATTCCTCCTTTTCTTTTTCCTCCCCTCCCCCTAGAAACCTCATTCGTTTAGTTCATATGGTCTTTCCTAATAATGATAACAGTCTCTGAGTAGGTTGGGGGAAAGAGCAGAATATAGGTAAAATGAAATCAAAAAGATCCAATACCCCAATGTTCATTTAAACGTAATCACATTTACCCATGCTTTAAACCCTGTTCAACCAAAAAAAAAAAAGAAGCATTGAGGCAGGTATACATAAATAGGCTAAGCGAAAAAACAAGGAAGGAAAAAGGAACTCCCAAAACTAGACTCATATCTTCATTTGCTTTACCGACAGTCATACCTTAAAAGTCTTTCAGGCGGGCGGCCAGATACTGTCCTCCATTCGTGCGCTCCTCTGGAGAGGTGCCGATTGTACCTCTCCATTGCGCGCCGTGAGGGAGGCCAGAAAAAAGGCTGTCCAGTGGGCAAGACTCGTGTAGATGACTTCGGTCACTTTACAGTTATACAGAAAGGTCTTCCAGGAGACCAGCTACAGTCTCTCCGTCCCCGCCGCTCTTCTGAAAAGGGGTAGATTGTACCGGTCCTTTGCGCTGCGTGCCACGCTGCGTTCCAAGGCACGGCTCTGTGGAGATTAATCCATTGGCCCGTAGTTGCGTCTCTGCGTCCTCCGGGGTACTATAGATAATAAAAGATCCATCCTCTCCAAAGACCTTCAATTTAGCAGGGTGTATAATGAACGATTTGATGTTTTTTTCTTTCAGTTGTTGTCTTATTGGGGTGTACCTGCGTCTTTCCTTTTGTATTTTTGGTGGCACATCCTGAGCGAAGTAGATACGTTTATCTCCGACCATAAGGTCTCTTCTCGACCAAGCTGTTTGCAGGACTTTCTGGCGGGTGTTCCACTCCAGAAAACGCACCACAAAAGACCGTGGAGTTGCTTCATCTCCTACCGGCTTTTTGGCGAGGGAGCGGTGGGCTGCTACAATGTGTAGTGTGTCGGAGGGCATCTCCAACTGTTCCACCAGTATTGATTTAATAAAACCCACTGGGTCATCCCCTTCTGCTCCTTCAGTCACCTGGTAGACACGTATGTTATTTTGTCGAGATTTATTTTCGATATAATCCATTTTTTCAGACATAATCTTGTGTTCTCGTAGCAGGTGTTTTAGAGCGGTGTTTGTTGTCACCTCTCTTTCTTCTAGTTGATGGATTCTTTCCTCTGCTTCTTTGATGTTGCCGACTGCTTCTCCCAGATCGGTGCGGACTTCGTTTAAGTCCTTTTTTATCTCTTTCATCTCAGACGAAAAAGACTCAAAGTCCGATCTGAGGCCTCCGATTTGTTTGGTGATATCATCTTTGAACTCAGTCAGCATCGCTTTGATTGTGGTTTCAAAACTGCCCGCTGCCATTTCTTTGTTTGAAATGTTTGTCACGTGTTTTTTCTTTGTCTTGATTTTGGGCTTATAAACTCGGGTAGCCGCTCCAGATCGCAGATTCATCCCACGTAGCAGTTTTATCTTAGCCTACATTACACTTGATTCTAATATAAACTATAAATTTAGAGACATTTGTGGAGGTTTTGTGAGGAGCTCACTCACGACATCCTAGTACTCGCACCGCCAACCGGAAGCCTGTCAGGCCTCAATGTTAAGAGTAGGGAAAACCCTACTAAACCCTAAACGCAGGGCAGCCACTTGAGAGAGAATTTGCCCTGGTCTCAGATGCCACTGCCACCACATGGTGTCTGCAGAAATGGTCACTTTTGTGGTCAGAGGCAGTGGTGCACAAAGCACTCAAATCCCCCAGTACTTGAGTCAACGTAGGCCTAATAGATACTCCTGGTCCAAATATTACTCCACTACATGTTAATTTGACTTAATCCCTTGCGCTCCCATGCATGACCGCTCCCTTGCACTTTAATAATAAGAAGAATATCTTGAATTTACATAGCGCTTTTCTGAGTACCCAAAGACGGGCATGGGAAAACAACAAATAAAAACAACTTTATTGGGGGGGGGGGGGGAACACTAAGACTAAGACTTTCACATATCATATCGTCGCTGTCGGGCAGAAACCTCATATCTCCATATTCTAACTTTTTTTGTTTTTTCGTAAATGAACGCCCTACTTGATCACACTACAGCGTCAAACAAAAGCATCAAAAGTAGCAGATCTACAAGCTCGAAACGCGGCGCGAAGCGACGCGTTTCGAGCTTGTAGATCTGCTACTTTTGCCATTTTTGAATTTGAATCCTGAAAAGTAACAGTTTGGGAAAATATGAGGTCTCCACCCGACAGAGACGATATAAAAGTATTATCTGTGATATTCAATTAAGATTTTTTTTATTGTAAATTGATCACTATGCTCTCTACTTGATCACTATGTTCACTATGCTCTCTACCACTATGATCACTACACTATGCTCTCTACCAGTAACATTATTATGCCCGTTTACCATTACGCCACATTGCCAGAACAATTCCCATTGTTCCTGTTCGACCCCATTCAAAAGGCAGATCGTACTGCGAGGAACATTGATCACACGAATCAGTCGATGCGGCCATAGGTCAACCGAAGCCTCAGTGCGTTATTTCCCTCGCTTCAGCTCTCAGTGTTTTGTTTGTTCAAGGATCAACCTCCCAGCAGTGAAATGTGCCTTTAGGGATAAGAGGAACCCTTTGCTATCCCTTTGCAATTCTTGTGCTATCAGCATAGAGTGGGAGGAGGAGGAGGAGGAGGAGGAGTAGAATGAGGGGTGGGGTGGGGTTGGGGGGGGTTGCAGGATATGGCACAGTTGGTGTCATAGATACCCTCACGTTTTAGCATGCCTGTTATCTTGCCACATGTTGCCATCTGGCCAGGGCGCCGTGCCAGCTTCAGAGATGAAGAGAGCCCGAGGCGATGCCGACCTTCATACAACAACTGACATGTTTTTGAGAGCCCTGGCCCAGAGTCAGCGGTGCCGTAGCGGAGATGAACTAAATTGATTACCATGAGAGGCTAAAGCAAAAAACCACAGAGCCCTATTGTGTTTGCTCCAAGAGAGACTGAATTCACTGTTAAACCTGTTCAATCCGGGAAAGCATCTGTGTCATTTTATACTTTGGCTGTTCAAAAATAGCAGATATGCAAGCTCACAGCGCGTCACTTTGTGCCATGCTATGAGCTTGTAGATCTGCCATTTTTGAAAATTTTAGAAAATGTGTGCAAAATGTTTGAATATATACATATTTAAAGTGATTTTCTTTAACTAAAATCTTTGCTTCTGGGGGTCCCTGGAACAATTTTTTTTGAGATGGGGGGGTCGGCGGCCAAATACATATAATGTTGGGGGTCCTTGACATGAAGTTTGAGAACCACTGATATAGCAACATACGACATTTGTAGAATCGGCCTCAGGTCTTAAAGGCACAACCTATTGTTCTTTGGACGGTATACTGTCCACCGCATGAAACAAATTGACTATGGACCAGGATAGTAGGTCACTGCAGGGTTGCGTACGTATCTCTGGCATCTGCTGTCCAAGAGGCGTTAGATCTACAGTACCTGTTCAACAAAATAGGAAGATACAGACTGATACAGACTGTTCATGGAAGAGGAAAACCCAAGGAAACTACCACGTTAAGCCATCAATTACCTGGACCCCTGCGGTATTCTGTCAGGAGACCGTGGCTGTGTCCAAACTCAATATAATATATAGTCCACTATACAGTGAGTTCCCCATTGTTTAGTGCTGTCGGAATGTACACTATAGTACATAGTGAGAATATCCCATTATAGTGGACTCATCTTTCCCCACAATGCACTGTGAAAGGTACAGTAAGGTCAAACGGATGGCCGCTAACCAAGCACTATATATATATACCATCATGCATTGTGCTGAAAGAAAAATTACAGATGGACGAGAGGAGAGAGAGCAACATAAACGAAATAATATGTATATGTATGTAATATGTATACTGTTCAGTAGGTGGCCAGTGACTTTGGCCATTTTCCTTCCACACCTCCTGCATGGAGCGCGTGACCCCGAGATGATGTTGGTTCGAATCCAGCACACAACACCAATGGTTTTGATAATGTGGATTGTGGAAGTTAAATGGTGGATTTGTGGATAGGACTCTATATGAACAAACTTGTTATATTTAGCAAAATGCATCGCATTCTGTCTGTGTGACATGCGTGATGCAAAGGTTTTGAAAGTGAAACTGGACAGTGGAGTCACTGGCCACCTACTGTATGTATGATATGTACAGTATTAGGGATGCTCCACCAGCTGAGGTTGATCTGTCACATTTTTATTGTGCCACGCCAAAGATCTGGAAATTGCAGCAGAGAATGTACACTTCTTTTTTTTTTAACGTTTTTTTACATACTCACAAGTCATTATTGAAGCAAATAAACAGAGTATCTCCAGTCAAGAAAATGATTAAGTAACAGGATAGACAAATATCAAGTAAGAACAAAGATAAATTGAATAAGGTATGCACAGAATGTACTCTTGACATAAACTTTACCATTTTAACTCTCTCAGTGCCACGCCCCGACATATCCCGAGTTTTTCCCGAGTACCCTCAGTGCCAGCACGAGAAATCCCGAGTTTTTACTTTTGACTGTGGTCGCGCTATTCTGTATATTTTTCATGATCACTTTCGCTTCCTGACTACATCAGACTCACCCGGAGCCGGATGTAAAAAAAAAAAATCATTTCCGGGTCACGTTGTTTTTCTCCGGTGATTTTCGGCCAGAATAGGGAAAGTCACGGTTTTTCACACGGTATAAAAAGCGAACGGAGAGGTCCACGTCTACTCTCTTTGGTCTGGGTGACGATCAGTCATCGTAGTCGTGTATCGCATCGTAATTTAGCCCGATCAACATTATCGAAAATGTCAACATCCGGTTCTGACCGGATATGACGTGAGCCTGTTTGGGAGGGGGCGAGTGAGCCAGCGAGATCATCAATGTGTCGATTTGTTGCTCTCTACTGGTAGAACTGTATTATGGGTTTAAAACCCCAATCAGATCATTTATTTGAATGAAAAATTACAAAATTTAAAAATAAAAAAAAACGCAAATTCCTGGCAGTTTGGGAGTACTTTATGAAAATACTCTTGGCACTGAAAGAGTTAATATAAACTGTAGGATTGTACAACTATTTTAGACATTAGTAGGCTACCTGAGAGTGTTTTATCTTTTGTGTGTTTGACAAGATACGCAAACAGGACCAAGCCAGGTAACAGCGGGTTAACGTATGGACTGCAAAAAGCCATCGCCAAATGTTCCAAAAACTGTTAAACTGTTATATTTAAATAATATCTGCCTTTCCATTGTATTGATCCCGCAAGGTCACTTTGCAGCGCAAGTAATGTCATTATAATCGGTTGCACAGCATCAGCAGGTATCGCGCTGTGTAATTTCTAACTCCATGCCAGACAACCATATTTTGCATGCTGCACCAAAAACCTTCTCCAATTGTAGCTAGCTTGCAAATGTACAGGCGCCATGGTTATTTGCTGCCTACATGCTCATTACATGGCTGGTGCACCCGTTGCATGGGATAATCATTTCCAGGGCATGGGGTGCTGACACAACTGGGTCTAGGGGTTAGGATTACAATAGTGATTTATTTTTCCAACACACACACACACACACACACACACACACACACACACACACACACACACACACACACACACACACACACACACACACACACACACACACACACACACACACACACATACTCAGCCAGTCAGTCTTTCGGCGGAACCTTTTGGAAACACAATGGGACTCTGTTCATAATGCACCTTGAGATGTTTGGCATTCAGATATATGGAGCGCTTTAGTCAATCCCGCGCTGCTTGTTTGACTGAGGCACCATGGTGTAACACAGCAATATGCAGCGTATTGTATCATGTTACGCTGTTTTAACTGCGTCTCGGCTCATCATATCGGCGTGTGTCGGGTGGAATCCTTGTATTTCCAAAAAACATTACTTTTCGGGGGGATACTGAGTTCCCATGGATGCATTGTAGTTATGATGAACTTACAAGCTCTTGTTGATACTTTAATCGGTTAAATATATTTATAAAACCCACAGACAGACTTAACCGCTTTCACTTATACTTTGATTTTTTTTTTTAAATATAGGCACATCGCAGGCTATTTTCTCTACTTTGGTGCGACACTCTTGAGCAATGAAGTACGGCATTAATGTACGGAGAATACAAAAGCTATTTAAAAAAGTTGAGATATGGAGATACAAGTTTTCCGCCCTTCAGCAACGATATGGATCTGGAATGTGAACAGAAAAACAAGCAAAAAACGTTTCAGCAATTTCAGTAGGCGAGCTCATGTTTCAAGCAGGCCCAGGACATGGCATGTTCATTTTCTCGGTTCAGAGTCCACCGTTATACATCACATGGCTGCCCCCTCCCGCCCCCACCTCTGACTGGCCATACATCATTGGCTGTGCCCGGCTCTTAGCTTGATCTAGAAATCATACACAGATCACCTGTGTAGTGAGAGAGGGGTGGCAGCCGATTCCTCAATTAAGGGCCAACGCCCCATCCATCCATCTCGACCTGACATGTGCAGAAATGAGGAGAAAATGAAGAGGGTGCAGAAATATTCAAAGTGCAAAGCAGAGATTGTTTTTGATGTGTGTGTGTGTGTGTGTTAGGGTCTGGGGGTTGTTAGAAACGGAGGATAAAGGACTGAACTGTGTGTGTGTGTGTGTGTGTGTGTGTGTGTGTGTGTGTGTGTGTGTGTGTGTGTGTGTGTGTGTGTGTGTGTGTGTGTGTGTGTGTGTGTGTGTGTGTGTGTGTGTGTGTGCTTGAGTCATGGCACTTCATTATTTGTGGATGCCATGATGACACGCATGTATTTCTGTCATTTCCCACAAGCTTGGATTGAATCATTGCCTGGAACCTTTTGTTTTGGCCAATTTGCCAATTGCATCTGGATTACTGTGAAGGCCTCATTGTCGTCCCCCCCCCCCATTCTTTCTATCAGTCTCTCTCTCTCTCTCTCTCTCTCTCTCTCTCTCTCTCTCTCTCTGTGACCATGAACCCTATGACCACTCCTCATCAAACCCCCCCCCATCTCTTCCTTCCTCTCCTCCCTTCCGCTGGGTTGTTAGTTGAGCTGCGTGAATCAAACGGCTGAACTATATTGTAACGAGGCTGTCCGTCTCTGAAGTTGTCTGAGGCTGAGTCAGTGTATGTCACTCCTGTCCACCAGAGGGTGCTAAAACTGAGGCTCAGCTATGCACGCCTCTAGGATCATGATGTCCTGTGTGCTCGGTTGGTCTCGACACAAGCCTGAAAGGTTTGAGCCCTCAGAACTACACATTATATTCCAAGCCGTCTGTCTTCCCCGCCCCTCGTTGACTTCCTGTTTAAATGTTTTGTATTTCCCGATGCGCTTCGTCACTACCGCCCATTGTGAATTTCCGACAGAATCGGCCACAGACGGCATTAAAACACTTCTTTATTGAAAAATATGGATTATTACATTGCACTAGAACTCCTGACAGTTAGTTAACAATTGTGGCGTGGGGGTAAGCACCTTTAATATTTTGCATTTGTACATGTTTGGAGCCCGGACAGGCTATAGACGAATCCACAGAGGCAGCCATAGCTGCGGTGTCAACGCTCCTACACCACGACACCGCAGATATGGCCGCCTACAGGCAGCTACAGGCAGCGCGTCTGTGGATTCGTCTATAGGAGCTGAAAGTCCAGTTGGCCATGAGCAATAGTGTCTACGACTCTCTCGTAGATTGAAAATGTCAGAATCATAAAATATACGTGTGTGTGTGTGTGTGTGTGTGTGTGTGTGTGTGTGTGTGTGTGTGTGCGCTCGTGTGTGTGTGTGTGCGCGCGCGCGCGCGCGCGTGCGTGATGGCAATATATGCTGCCACAGCATGTCTATTGTGCATACAAAATTGCCCTAGATTATGTGTGCATATCAATACTGTAAATGTACCATAGATTTGCATAATTTGGATCTTAATTTGTATTCTTGGTTTTGTCACAGTGCTTTGTGTGCATATATATGTTCTGTACACAAATACTTCATGCATAAAGATGAGGCAGAGAATAGCACAAATTTGCCTGGCTGTGTGTGTGTGTGTGTTTTTGCGTGTTTGCATGCCCTGACGGTGCGTGCAAATGACATTTAACATACGTGTGCGACTGTGCGCCGCATCTCAACGCCACTTGGCTCTACTATCAGGGTTGCCAGGTCTGCTTATTATAATTTCCACGCAAGATTTTATTTGAAAATAGCCGATCTACAAGCTCACAACGCGTCGCATCGCGACGCGTTGTGAGCTTGTAGATCTGCTATTTTCAAATAGCTGATTATTATTATAATGTTATTATTATGTTAAAGTACTCATGTGGCCCATAGTCGCTTCTTTTGGGCTGGTTTTCCTAGACCTGGTTGCTTGTTTCTCTCACAGAATCTGGCAACACTGTCTACTACGTATGCTGCTACATGGCTAGCGCGCGTCTACGCCGTGTCATTCCTCTCGGCACAGTAAAGTGCCTCTCCGCGGACGCATACGCACAATACATACATATCAGTCCCGTGCATATGCTTCTCCATGCGACCGCCGCAGACGCCCTCTCCAGTCTCAGGGAGCGAGTCGGTGGGTGAGCGAGAGAGAGAGAGAGAGAGGGAGATGAGGAATTAATTGCCAAACAATGCATAGCTCCCATCCATTACGGCTCTCGTCATGTCAGATGATATCGGAGCATTACCGGATGTCTGGCCGCATAATTTACCGCACACCCCCCCCCCCCCACCCCATACACCCACCCCCCCCCCCCCCCCCCACCCTGCTGTCACTCTCTGACAGATTTGTGGGGCCTGCCACAAAAGGCCCCATTAAACGACAGGAAGTTTTATCATCATTTTCTTCCCACTCATCCGCCCCAGCCCTCATCCACCCCCAGCACACCCCCCTCCCTCCCCAACCCTCCCTCCTCGCCACATGAGGACATGCGTGGCATATTTGGGGGGATCGTATGACATGAACACGAGCGACAAGCTAGACCGTGGAGTTGAGTGAGTCACGCCATAATAAAGGGAGGGGATTGAGACGAGGAGAGCTTAGAGCCGGTTGTAGCTTGGTTGTACTTGTGTGGCGGTGTCGCGCACCAAAAACTAGCTGATCTAACAGTACGAGCTCACAACGTGAGGCGGCATGAAATCAAGCCATACTGTCCACCTTATATACCCTTTTGGAAAGGTTTAACCCCATGGACCCTAGCGTCCCTATTCTGGGCATGTCGTGATAGGCGAACATTCTGTGAAAACAACAGAATGTTCGACAGAGCGTTGTGAGCTTGTAGATTGGCCTTTTTCATCGATGTTCGATGTATGTTGCCAAGTTTAGACCCTTGGTGGACCCCGGTCAGCTAAGTATATACAGTAGGGTAGGTCAAGGCTTTAAGTTCCTTCCTTTTGTCCAACATCAAAGTGAAAAAATCAGGCGGTGAACTTAAAAGAACTCCAAGTCACTCCGTTCAGTATAGTTAAAACGCCTTTATTCGTCCATGGCTTGCTTGGCGAAGATTAACAGTGAAAACATAGACGACTAACACATTTGGCCCTATGGCCTTCCTCATGTACAACATGCATGTCTATATCATGAACAGTGGTGGTGGAAAAAGTACTCAAATGTTTTACTTAAGTAAAAGTATCAATGCTGCAATGTAGAAGTACTCTGTTACAAGTAAAAGTCCAGAATTCAAAATTTAATTGAGTAAAAGTATAAAAGTATTAGTATCAAAATGTACTTAAAGTACCAAAAGTAAAAGTACTAAAATGTTTGAAAATAGCAGATCTACAAGCTCACAACGCGTCGCGATGCGACGCGTTGTGAGCTTGTAGATCGGCTATTTTCAAATAGCCTAGGTATAAAAAGGGCTAAAGTGGTTAATTTATGTTTTATAATGTCATAATTTATATCTGCAAAGTAACTAGTAACTAAAGTTTTCAAATAACTGTAGTGGAGTAAAAGTACAATATTTGCCTCTGAGATGTAGTGGAGTAGAAGTAAAAGTATTGAATAATGGAAATACTCCAGTAAAGTAAAAGTACCTCAAAATTGTATTTAAGTACAGTACTTGAGTAAACGTACTCAGTTACTTTACACCACTGTATACCTGCTGCTATGCTCTCATGCACCTTATGTCTATGACCTATGATGTACATACTGCACGGATGGATCATATGCTATGTGGTTGTGGTAGCATAATAGCATTGTCCACTGCTAGTGACAGAACGATGCAGCATCCATGCACGCAGATGCAGCATTGTCAGGAGAATTGCAAACGCTATTTTCGAATCACTCCAGCGTCTACATTTATAACAATTTGGGGGCGGCATGTCCTAATTAGGCTGCACTGTACTGTAAACTGCCTCGTATGTGTTTTTTTCCTTTTATTATCGCAGTGGAGGTGAATTAGTGCTGCTATCAGAAAAGATGTAAGCATGCATGAAGGTATGAATGCGGTTCAAACATTAACAGTGGGAGGTAATTGGGTGCAACACAAGACTGGTGGTAGTCGCTTTCTCCTCCGTCCGACGCTTCCTCACACATTTCACCCGAAAGCCCTTTTTACGTCTCTTTTGATCTGGAAGTCTGCAGAACTTTTTCTTTTGAGAGCCGGCGAGCCCACTGTCTGGCGCAGAAAATGATTAGTCACAAACCAGATTCATTTCAAAACAGCGTAGGCTTCTTCCCGGAGAGGAGTGAATAGGTCTTATCTAATTGTAGAAGCCACGAGCCCCGGGATGCACAGAGAGGGGCTAATTAGTGAGAAGGAATGAATGCTTTGAAATGAAGCACAAAGCCCCGTGTGTGGCTGGAAAGCAGCTTCATGCCTCTTTGCAGAGAGGATGTTGACGCAGTCGGGGCATGGAGTGTAAATGATGAGGCTGTTGCGATGAGAGGAGAGTATGCAGTGTGTAGAGGGATAGCATCCTTGGTGTCTTTAAGATTAAGATATATTAGGCCAGTGTTTCTCAACCTTTTTTTGGCTCAGTGCACCCCATGTAAATAACGTCTTCGTCCAAGGCACCCCTGAATTACTTTTGTTACTTTATAGCACCTTACATTTATGTCATATTAGGGTACGTAAATCTGAATTCTGAATCCGATTTCCCCCCCTTAAGATACAGTATGTCACGAGGAGAACTTGAGAGAATAAAGTTCTCAATGCGTCCCAATGTGTTGTGAGCTTTTAGATCGTCTATTTTTGGCAAAGAGATGTAGATCGAAAAAGAACGCACCAAGTTCAGAGCGACTCGGGTCTGTTTTATTAAATATAATGGTTAAATTGAAGTGATATATTGATACATTCAAAATATACGGGTTTGAGAAACCCTGATAGACCTGTCTGGCCTTTTACCATTTACAACGTTATCGTTTGGCTTGGGTGCTCTCTTAAAGGGAAAACACCACCATTTTCAACGTCTGTAATTGTTGTTAGTCAGGGGATATTAGCAGAAAGATTTCCAATCTTGGAATAAATTCCTTACCAAAAAAAATCTTCACCAATGTGTTTGTAAAGGTGTCTAGTAACACATCTCACAAAGACTGAAATTCAGTTTCCCTAGGATAATTTTTGACAGCTGCTGAAAGTTGGGGTACCCACCATTTCCCTGCATTTCCATGCAGGGCAAAAATAATCGAATTTTAATTCTGTTTTAAGTAGCATGTGAGGGGTCAAACTAGGGTGTTTTTATGATTCTGAATCCATTGCAAGCATTTGTTTTGCACCAAAACCACTCCTTGGGCTAAAAACGGCCATAGCCATCCTTGTCCAGGTATACTTTTTGTGTAAAAAGCCCATTGAGATTGGGCTGCATTGGTGTATAAAGTCCAGTACTTGAAAGCCATACTCGAGTAAAAGTAAAGATCTTACTTAAAAGTGAAAATTAAATTCACCCATAAGAAAATCTCTCGAGTATTAAAGTAGCTCACATAAAATGTACATAGCAAAGTTATCTGGTGTAAAAATGTACTGAAGCATAAAAAGTACAAGTGGCATATTATTAATTCATACATTCATACGTCATTACATTGTGCTTTAATGGTATGTTGACGTCAAACTACATGGATGAAGCCAAGCAATATTAAACAGTATGCATGTTCCCAGTATAGGATGTGGAAATTATCTATGTAGCGTACTGTACCTATTCCTTAAATCTATTTAGACTCTGCAGCCAGTTTGAATTGAGCTACACCTCCATTAAAGTCAACGCATGGCATTTATCTCTCTTCTAAGAGACCCGGGAACTCAGAATTACTGAACCTTGAAATGGAAAATCTGAAGCCAACGAGACCAAGGGAGGAAGGCAAACATCATCTGCGGTCACATTTTCGATGCTGTCCTGTGTTGTTCTATGCACCTGAGCCATAACAAAACTCCTGAGCCACGTATTCCAGCCATGTGTAAGGTTACAGCAGACTGCCTCCCGGCATACCAAAAAATCCTGTTCCCATCTGTAACTAACGGGGAATGTGTCCGTTGAACTTAGGTGTAGGCTGGCTTTCCAACGTGACTTTAAGAACTGCAACGTATTGTTTTTTTTCCCCATGGAAACATAGCTCACCCCCTTTGTTCCCAACTGGGGAGGGACACTCCATTCACCGGCAGGATCGGACAACACAGTCAGGGGAAAGAAGGATATTAGGTGGTGTCTGCTTCATGGTCAACAACTCATGGTGCTCTAGCGCCGCCCTTCTGCTCAAATATCCAGTTGGGTGGAAGAAAGAGCATGGACTTTAACCCATTAAGATGTGGAACGCATCTGTGTCACTTTTTGATTTGAGCTAAAAAGTATTATTGAACACTTTGGCTATTCAAAAATAGCAGATCTACAAGCTCATAGCGCGGCACCGAGTGCCACGCTACGAGCTTGTAGATCTGCTATTTTTGAAAAATCGTGAAAATATGTGCAAATCTTTGACTGTATTGTTTTAAAGCGAACATTTTTAATTCAAATCTTTGCTTTTGGGGGGTCCCTGGAACAAAATATTTTCAGATGGGGGTCGGCGGCCAAATACATATCATTTTGGGAGTCCTTGACATGGAAAGGTTTGAGCACCACTGATATAGAAACATACGTTTTTTTTAGAATACTGTTGGGATTTAGAAGACGTGTAGAATCGGCGTCAGGTCTTAATGGGTTAAGGTGCACTAGCAGGGCTTTTAGACTCTTAGTCGTGTTTGCGTATGTAACTGTAATCTGATTTGAGGGTCATTTAGAAATGCTTTATTTTGAATGTACTCTTTGCGTCCTCACTCCAACTCCAACTGCTTAAGGGACATTTTATTAACACCATCGCCAGTGCACTTGAACCAAGGTGGGAGGTTTTTGCTTTCCGCGATCAAGTCTGCTGGCCAAGCAAAACAATATGTCCTTGTGTCGTCTACAAGGCGATAGTGTCTGTACACTGTGGCTACCGTTTTTTTTTCTCTTCTCCTTCTTTTCCTTTTTTTCCCCTATTTGTTTGTGTGTGGACGCCTTATGGTAAAATAAACACGTTTGGACAAGGACACTTTCTACTTTGCCTCTCCTTGTTGTCCTTGCTGTCTCTTGTGGGGGTCTATGGACACAGGCGGATCATGCAGTGTATAATAGACGGCTCATTCGTCAACAAATATTTGAACACCATGGAGTCAAGTGGATAATTCAGAAGTATAGTATTCCAGAGTGTGTTTTAGAATGTACTTGGTGCTGTGATTGCAATTTTGCCCACCCACATCTCCCTGCTCGCATATTAGCCCCACAGCATTAAAGAAGTTATAATAGCTTTTTTATAATAAAGGCACTAAATGTATCCCCTGGTCTTTGATGTTAAGATACAATAGGTACCCTTCTATCTCTTAGATCTAACCACACTCATGCCTGCTATTATAGGCTATGATGTGTGAAAAAGATAGTGTTATTGTGATGTAACCAGGCCTATTATTGCCTACAGTATAAATGTACACTTTTACATTGTCGTGTATAATTGTGCAAAATTGTACATAATAATACAAAATAAACACACATTCGCCTGCATTTTTGGATGCTAAAGCAAAATCTAGTGAGAATCCTGTGTCCAGTCAGAATGATGTCCCTTCTCTGCGGTCTTGACCAGGGCTATTATGCACATATCTTAACTGGCCAGGCTGCACACATTGTAAACCAGAGGCTTATCACATTCCGCACAGACTGACCCTCATCAACCTCGAAAGGGGAAGAGCCTCCCCATGGTCAGATCACCCTGTCATGATCCTGTATTGTATTGGTCACTCTCAGTCCGTAGCCTATGCGGTCCAATCTCCGGTGCAATTTCACTAGAAATGAAATGAATGCCACACTCCTTTGTGGGGTGTTACTCTGAGATACAGCTGAGACATTCCTGAAAAGTGTGATGCCTAATTATCTTTATTTTTTTTTGCATATGTACTATGTAAAAGTAGGATATGAATAACACTGATGCCCTGGGGTAGGGTACATGTTGTGATTGTCCTTGGCGACATCGGTGTCGCCACTGTCAACCCCCACCCACCCCAATCACCCCCCGTTCTCAGTGTAGCTAAAGGAGGCATTGTGCTCTGTGTGGCACATGTATTAATTGCGAACGCGGAAGGAGGCGCGGCGAAGCCGCGCCTCCGACCAAGTGGAGCTTACTATGTAACCCTGCTCAGGTTGTGTCTCTGCGTGTCTGTGTGCATGCACTACCTATGTAGAGGGCGCCAGAGTGCAGGAATTTAGACAATGCTCTGATTTAAATGCAACAACACACACACACACACACACACACACACACACACACACACACACACACACACACAATGTTCTCTCCCCATCACAGTGAAATAACACGGATTACAAGTCCGTAAATACACAATATTTTCGAGCTGCGTTCGCTTCCAGCGTTCGCGCGTCTTACTTGTGGTTGTAGGATGCTAACAGTGGTTACGGAATGTTAGCGCTAATGTATTAGCAGCTGGTGGAAATGTTCAATGCCCATTGTAGCATTCATGTGATTTTCATAAGCATTGTACAGTAGGTCCTTTGTAATATGTCAGTTTGTGTTAGTTGATAAGGTGTGTGTGTGTGTGTGTGTGTGTGTGTGTGTGTGTGTGTGTGTGTGTGTGTGTGTGTGTGTGTGTGTGTGTGTGTGTGTGTGTGTGTGTGTGTGTGTGTGTGTGTGTGTGTCTGCACATCTGTATGTGCGGCATATTGTCCATGAACGGTGCTTGTTAATTAATTTACTGCTATACTTGTTTTTTGTTTTCTTGATGCGCCTCTTTGTAAAAGATTATTGGAAGTTATTAAATAATATTGCCAGCTGAATGAGGGGAGAAGGCTCTGGTGTGCCTTTGGTTGTTATTGTTATTAAACGTGATGCTTGTTAACATCCCACTTTATTGATTGAGTGTTTCTGCTGGGATCCAGCAAGCACAACATCAACCTCTTGTTTGTTTGTTAGTTTGTTTGTTTGGGAAAAGGAATACTTGGTCAATCCATAGTGTTTACTGTGGTGGCAGCAGTGGTGGACAAAGTAATCAACCCCAGTACTTGAGTCAAAGTAGATAATTACTCCTGGTCAAACATTACTCCACTATAAGTGAAAGTTAATGTATTAGAGTAATTGCTTTTGAAAATACTTAAAGTTATACAGTGCAGGTCCACAAATACCGATTTTTAGCAGCCTCTGCTGGTCATTACCGTCACCGCAGGCCGTTCTTTTATTCCTCTGTTACCCAGAATTCCATTTGTTTTCACCGGAAGACGGAAGCGTTTCAAAAAGCGTTTTTTTTATTGTTTTATACGATCTGTGGATCGTTTCTCTTAGCCAGTGGAGCTTTAGTTACCGTGAGCTGTGTTTTCTTTTTCTGTTTTTTTTTTCGATCTTCAAATCATACAATCTCTTTAAATCAGCGTGAGTTTCCCTTTTGTTATTAGCGTGGTAGTTCCTGGCCAAACAGGAAACCGGTGCGGTAGTTCCTGGCCAAACAGGAAACCGGTGCATTTCCTTTTGCGTTACCTAGTATTACTTTAAAGTAATACTAGGTAACTTTTTCAACAAAACTAAAGTTAAATTGTATATCTTTTGTGAGTGGCAAATGTTTCACAACACCCACTCCATGAATTTCACCCCCGAAAGCCTTTTATAAACTATTTTCTATTGAAACGGTGGCTAGGGTAGTCATTCCCGCGAAAATGACGTCAACCCGGGAAACGGAAATGCACCGGTTTCCTGTTTGGCCAGGAACTACCGCGCTAATAACAAAAAGGAATCTCACGCTGTTTTTAAGAGATTGTAGGATTTGAAGATCGAAAAACAACAGCAAAAGAAAACACAGCTCACGTTAACTAAAGCTCCACTGGCTAAGAGAAACGACCAACAGATAGTATAAAACAATGAAAAGAACGCTTTTTGAAACGCTTCCGTCTTCCGGTGAAAACAAATGGAATTCTGGGTAACGCAGGAATAAACGAACGACCTGCAGTGACGGTAATGACCAGCAGAGGCTGCTAAAAATCGTTATTTGTGGACCTGCATTGTATTCAAATGCACAAATTACAAAGTACATTTTCTTTAATATCAGTGTATTGCTGTATTGAAATTGTTCACCAAAAATGTAAGATTCCAAAAATATCAATAATAGTGAAACTAGCAGATCTACAAGCCCACAATGCATCGCATCATGACACGTTGTGAGCTTGTAGATCGGCTGTTTTCAGTGTATTTGAAATATGGCTTAAGTGGTTAATTCATAATCTGCTTGTTCCCTTCCTAGCAAATGTGGTGGAGTCAAATGTGCAATATTTGTCTTTGAAATGTAGTGGTATCAAAAAATACAGATACTCCAAACAATTTACTTAAGTACAGTACTCAAGTAGACTTGAGTAACTTTGTTACTGTCCACCGCCGTTTGTTTGTTAGTTCGTTAGGGAAAAGGAATCCATAGTGTTTACCGTGGCGGCGGCCTATTTAATCAAATGTGTTTGTTGTTGAGTGCTAGTGACCGTTGAGAACGCTGTGATGTCAGTTGTTCCTTTGTGCAATCGCCTTTCAATAACTGTGGCCCGGACCGTTGCTGTCTCAGTTACTTACCTTGATCGCTCTTGTTCTGCAGATTGGTTCCGGGTAACACTTTACCTGTGAAACGTTATGGACAGATTATACAGTCGGTGTGTGTGTGTGTGCTTTTTGGTATAGATAGATAGACCTTTATCGATCCTATGGGGGGGGGGGGCAAAAGCAATCAATCAATAATGAAGCAGCAGTGTACAGTTTTATACACACATGCACAATAGCTTGCGCTATGCTGAACAACAAACACAAAGTCACAGTGTCATCACAGTATCCCGCCCAAAGAGCACAATCAAATGCATACGCAAAACTGTACCCCGATACTAAAGCCTGCACTGTCTGTAGAACAAAACAACACACACACACACACACACACACACACACACACACACACACACACACACACACACACACACACACACACACACACACACACACACACACTCATAGTATAAATGAAGGGTTCTGCCCCAGGCAAAGCATGTGAGGAAAGAAAACGCAACCACAGGGTCATTATGACATCACAGAAAATCCTGATATTGCTACAGTGTCAACGGTGTAATGTAATCAGTACAGCAACCGCACCCTACAGTGTTACTAAGGAAGAAACGCTGGTGTCAGAATTACTGTATCGTCCATATTAAGTACATTAAAGGGATAGTTCACAGCCAAAATTATTTTTTTTCTATCGATTAGTCACCCCATGGAGACTTGGATTCATGGATATTTTTTTGTTTTTGTTGCATTCCTAAGCCAATAATGTGATGACCAGTGGACCGGTAGGCAGCGGTTCCGGTAGGAGACACAAAGGAGACTCTTTGTGTCCCCTATACCGGAACTGCTGCCGGTCATCAAATTATTGGCTTAGGAATGGGACAAACAAAAAAATATCCATGAATTCAAGTCTCCATGGGGTGACCAATCGATAGGAAAAAAAGTCATTTTGGAGGTGAACCATCTCTTTAAATACCTTCATTACGTATTTTGATCTTGCCATTCCTATCCATGGACATTGAGTTTTTGCAGTGTAGCATAGTATATATTGTGTTCTGATTATAGCGATTCTGCTATGTCTATTAATACGCTTAATAGCATGCCTTATGAGCACTCGTGTTACATTGTTCTATTATGACTTTTATTTCATAGGACCGGAATTGAACAGCGACGCCGGTAATCTAAATTCTGTTGATGTGTGACATTCATTAAACTGGTTCCACCTTAAACTGACCCTCGTTAAATACTGATCGCCCGCACTTTAGTCTGTAGATCAGCCCCATTTGTCATTTCTTTTTTGTCATTTTGATTTTATCTACACATTAGCAGCAAAACGACGCCTGCTCGGGACTTTCTTTCTTTTTTTGCCGACGGTACAGATTGTTGCCGGCGCTCCGACGCCTGCATCCACGGTGTGATGAACTCTCCCGGGACCCCCTCCCAGCGGTACTACGAGCAGATGTATATGTATGACCTTTTTAGGAATGTCGATGGAGCATATTGAAGTATCTCGGCCTCTCTAATGTAAAACCAGCAATAACAGATGCATGGCTAAGAGTGAGGTGGAGGATAATGCGGGCCCTCCTGGGACGCTTTCGCCATTGATATGGCCATTTCAGTGGCTCTCGCTCGCCTACCGTTTTGCCGCTGTGCCCGTCATGAAGGATGACCTTTTCCGTTTGCCCTCTGCTCCTCTGCGGCTTAACTCGGCCCACACGTTCATAAAAAAGCCCATGGCTAAATTAATTTGGGGCCCTTATTTTCCAATCAGGGGACACTGGGGAGCGGGGGTTTGGCGGGGGGACAGAAAGCCGCGGTAGATGGATGGGATGATGGATGAGAGCGCCGTGTGCATGTGATTTATTCTATTTGAATGGGAAAGGGGAATATCGAGTGATTGCATAGTGTGTGTGTGTACGTGTGTGCCTGTGTGTACCTGTCACGAGTGCACGGTATCGAGTGACTGCTGCGTGTTTTTGTGTGTTTGTAGTGTGTACACTGTGCTAACATACGTTCTCAATCTTTTTCATGTCAAGAACCCCCAAATTAATATGCATTTGGCCACGGGTTAAACAGATGTTGATGCTATATTAACTCATTTTGCTGGGGACCCCCTGGAACCGCCTCTAGCACCCCAATTTGAGAAGCACTGGTATTGAGTGGACTACTGCTCGTGTGTGTGTGTGTATGTGTGTGTGTGTGTGTGTGTGTGTGTGTGTGTGTGTGTGTGTACTGTGGTGTACACAGTACCAAGCGTATGTGTTTGTGTGATGCTAGCTAGCGCTAACAATCTAACAGCTCAGGTAAACGGCGCCATTAGCAAGAACCCCCTGGGGTGCAACCACGGGGGGTATCCACAAATCCAGGGAATCGGTATCCCAGTTTATCCCCGGCGACCCAGAAATAGCGCTACAGCTAATAATGCTCTGCTATAGAGCCACACAGTCGAAAAACGATCTACATTCAGACTGCACAGCCAGATACCGTAGGGTCGGGGGTTGGCATTAGCGCAGCCAGCGGGGGGTTCTACTTTAGACCTGCGTGCCCATTAGGGTTGCCAACCGCCCCTTGAAATAAGGAATCGTCCGTAATTTGGGAACTTCAAAGGCGTGTCCCGTATTGAACTGATAAGGGACCAGTGGTGGAAAAAGTACTCAAATGTTTTACTTAAGTAAAAGTATCAATACTGCAATGTAGAAGTACTCTGTTACAAGTAAAGGTCCTGAATTCAAAATTTACTTGAGTAAAAGTACACAAATATTGGCATAAAAATGTACTTAAAGTGCCAAAAGTGAAAGTACTAAAATGTTTGAAAATAGCCGATCTACAAGCTCACAGCGTGTCGCGATGCGACGCGTTGTGAGCTTGTAGATCGGCTATTTTCAAATAGCCTATGTATAAAATAGGGCTTAAGTGGTTAATGTAGGTTTTAAAATGTAATAATTTATATCTGCAAAGTAACTAGTAACTAAAGTTTTCAAATAATTGTAGTGGAGTAAAAGTACAATATTTGCCTCTGAGATGGAGTGGAGTAAAAGTGTTGGAAATTGGAAATAAGTAAAGTAAAAAATACCTCAAAATTGTACTTAAGTACAGTACTTGAGTAAATGTACTTAGTTACTTTACACCACTGTCAATGACACACATCTTGCAAGTTCAAACAGCTCATATTCTGAACATATACATATACATATACATATACATATACATATACTGTACATATACTAGAATACCTGTACAGATTATTAACCACTTAAACCCTCTAGGCTTATTAAACTGGGCCTGAGTTATCTCTGTACTTGGACCGCTATTTTATGTCTCTTTGCCAAAAGCAGACACGTTGTGAGCTTGTAGAACTGCACATTGTTTTGCTAATGTTCCCCCCAGAATATGGATGCTGGTGTTCAAGTGGTTAATATAATATACAAAGCTGCACATAGACAGTGATAATTATTTTTTATATAATTAATATTCCAGGTAGTTGGCTACCCTAATGGCTGTCCACGCCACATCTGCCAGCTTCAGCTTTGAACCACCTCCTCTTAAATTGACACATGAGGAGAGACGGGAAATAGAACCCCTGTGTGGATTCTCTGTTCCTCCCCTGCGGCTTCACCAAAGTAAATTTCCCCTCTTTGAGACGCAAATGAGCTGTGACTGGCAAATGGGGGAAAGACATAATATGCTCCAGTTCTAATGCCTTGTTTTGTACTTTATCGGTTGTTATCGGTTATGCCGATCTGCAAGCCGATCTACAAGCTCACAATGCGTTGCGTCACAACGTGAGCTTATAGATTATAGCTTATTTCTGGTTTGTGACACCGGCGCACAACTAGGTTTATTTATTTATTAGTTTGAACTTTTAATGCCATTCATATTAACAGTGACGGGAAATTTGCATCACCATGAAAAGAAGGTAGATAACTAAGGTTAAATATATATATTTTTTGCAAACCAAAAATAATGAAAACATGCATAAAAAACAATACATTAAATAAGATTCATTGTGGGGAAAAGGGAATAACAGGTTTACCTTGAGAATGGGCTTCATTTGACCACATAAATAAGATGACACCCTATGGGTATAAGTATTGAACACCTACCCACCCACGACATAGACGTCTGTTGAGAACGGTGTGATGTCAGTTGTTCCTGGTGTTCCTTGGTTCCAGGTAACACTTTACCTGTGAAACGTTATGGACAGATTATAGAGTCAGTGTGTGTGTGCTTTTGGTATAGATCAGTGGTTTTCAACCAGTGGTTCGGGGACCACCAGTGGTCCTTGGGGGGCTACCAGGGGGTCCCCAGCTAAATTAGTTAACATAGCCTCAGAATCATTTTAACCACTTAGCTTTGGCTATTAAAAAATAGCAGATATACAAGCTCATAGCGCGGCACCGAGTGCCGCCCTATGAGCTTGTAGAGCTGCTATTTTTGAAAAATCTTGAAAATGTGTGCATATCTTTGAATATAATAATTTTTCAAAGAGAACATTTTTAACTCAAATCTTTGCTTCTGGGGGTCCCTGGCACAAAACATTTTCAGATGGTGGTCCGCGGCCAAATGTATATCAATTTAGGGGTCCTTGGCATGAAAAAAGGTTGAAAACCACTGGTATAGATTACCAAATATAGATATAGCTTTTGGTCCAAATATTCAATCACTGATGTCAGGCTTGATACCTTGATACATTCTCCTGTTTCAACTCCATCTTCCTCTCCCTCCAGAGTCATCCTCCTCCGTCATGGTGTTCATGGACACCACCACCACGCGACCGCTCACCGTTACCACCAGCACCACAGCGGCGGCCGGCGGCGCCGCCGGCGGCACCAGCACCACGGCCCGGAATGGCGTCGCGACGACGCCGATCGGCCAGCGGCCACGCACCACCTCTACGACGATGGCCCCGCCCCTCACGCCGGTGGAGGGCGTGGTCCCTCAGGTCAACAGCAGGTCGCCGCCCTCCTCCAAGCTCCCTAACATCAGGGTGGAGTACTGCAACCCCCTGGTGATGGCCGACATCTCCTGGCCCAAGACCAGACAAGGCCTGGTGGCCAAGATGCCCTGCCCACCGGGAACTCTGGGTATTGTATTTTTTTCTCCTCATTCCTGTTCCATCCCTATTATTAGCAGTGGTGGAAAAAGTACTCAGATATTTTACTTAAGTAAAAGTATCAATACTGCAATATAGAAATACTCTGTTACAAGTAAAAGGCCTGTATTCAAAATGTACTTGAGTAAAAGTACACAAGTATTGGTATCAAAATGTACTTAAAGTACCAAAAGTAAAAGTACTAAAATGTTTGAAAATAGCAGATCTACAAGCTCACAACGCGTCGCAATGCGACGCGTTGTGAGCTTGTAGATCTGCTATTTTCAAATAGACTAGGTATAAAATAGGGCTAAAGAGGTTAATGTATGTTTTGTAATACAATAATTGATAATTGCAAAGTAACTAGTCACTAAAGTTTTCAAAAAATTGTAGTGGAGTAAAAGTACAATATTTGCCTCTGAGATGTAGTGGAGTAGAAGTCAAAGTATTGGAAATTGGAAATACTCAAGTAAAGTACAAATACCTCAAAAGTGTACTTAAGTACAGTACTTAAGTAAATGTACTTAGTTACTTTACACCACTGATTATTAGGGATACATCATTATATATCATTATTCCACCACTATTTTGTCAAAAGTCTATAATACATACTCAAGTAGAGAACACATTGGAGCAGCTCGGACAGCCTTTTTAAGGTATAAAAACCCTTAAAAGAACAAATGTAAGATACATACATTGGTTGTATATGGTAGAACTACCAGATTATCTGTTCTTACACAATTGCTCATTGAATATTGTTGTCTCCAGTCCCCAGGTTGTGCATTATATTAGAATTATGAATCCTGAATTTTCTAGCTTGGCAGGTCCCAGCCATAGAAGCAGTAGCAATATACTGACTGCCATTATTATCAAATAATGAATAATCGTTAACCAGCATGTAGCCACGGTTGTCTCAAAGCACAGAGGAGACAACTTTCAGTCACATCATGAAATGGAGTCAGACAAGGAGGAGCATCAGTCCTCAACCACATGAATCCTAGCATCACTAATCTGGGCCATGTCATAATACAGAACATTCGGCAAAAATAGCAGATCTACAAGCTCACAACTCATGGCGGGCAGTTATGAGCTTGCAGATCTGCTATTTTTGCCGAATGTTCGCCAAATCTTTTGCAAAGACATTTTGTGAAGAGGGGGGTAAAAAAGGAGGGGACAAAGCACAGACCCCCGGGGTACCACAGTCAATGAAGTATATAGGGTTTAAGTGGTTAAATCCATTTCCAAATGGAGCCGCACCTTTAACATGATTAATCCCCCCTCCAAAATACCCTTTGACGTGCCCCGAGTGTGAAGCTCCGGAAGCCTCTCTGGGCGAAACGTCGGCGTGATCCTCTCCTTTCCCTTTTCTTTATTAAATCTACAGTACGAGGCTGTCAATCTCCTTGTTGTTAAGACGTGGGGCATTGTGAAGCTCTTCACGCCTGATTGTCTGCTGCCTGTCTGCTTGCCGTGAGGTTTTTGTGTTAGTGTTTACACGCCCCTGCAGCCACTCGTTCTCTCCCCTCATTTTCTTTCCTCCCTCCCTCCCTCCTCAGTCCCTGACTCACTGAAGCACGGCTAAAGATAGCTTCACATCGCATCTACAGTACATGGAGGCTGGAAACAAGAAGACACGCGCGCCGCGCACGCTCACTCACGCACACTCACTCCTAACACCAGATCTCCCACATTCTCTCTCTCAGAGGAAACAATTAGTGTAATTAATTCACACTAAACACATTTGCGCGGGGTGCTCTTACAAGGGCTGGTGCACTTTATGTCGTTAAAGGCAGCACCTCGTTTGTTCTCTACCCCACCCCCCCCCTCCCTCACCCACACCCTCTTGTCTTTCTTCTCTCTCTTCTCTCTCTCTCTCTCTCTCTCTTTCTAGCCACTACAGAGATCCCTCAAAACAATGGCGTGAAGAAGAGCCGTCATTAATGCCGGCTTGGATTTTTCTTTAAACAGAAACAAACAAAGCCGCCTCCGTGTGCTGTTTGACAGCTGTCGTCGCTAGATTTGACACATTCACAACTATAGCCCACGGATCATTTCACGAAACGCCAACGTAAAACGGATCGACGACAATAGCAGACCACTGTCACAGAAGCTCCAGTAGTGAGGCGCTTAGCTTCACCGAGTGCCACATCCGCGAGGCGTTGTTAGCTTGTAGATCAGCTGTTTTCAGCTCGTGATACCATCGTACGATCAAGTATAGATTGGACGTTAAACGGTTTCATCTCGTAGTGAATCTTTGTTCTGAACTAGGCTTAACAGCTAATCTAATAACAGGAAGTCTCTCTCTCTCTCGCTCTCTCGCTCTCTCTCTCTCTCTCATCTCTTCATGAATGTATTGTCCACAGACATTAATAGTATGCAAGCATCAAGATAAGGTGGCTCAAAATGGCTTTTACAGATTGAAGCTTTATGCATAAAGTGGGAACAGGAGTAGTTAACTCATCATTGTTGTCAAGTACTGGCACATTGACAAATGAAGAGGCATGAATAATACGCTTACTGTAAAGATAATTGGGTGATGTGAACATCACAGGGTTCTGTTGGCAGGAGGTACAGTACAGTGTGTCTTTTTTTCCCCCGCAAAAGTACTTGCAAATGCAAATGTTGATGTTAACACTAACTGGAAAGAAGAGAGGGCAAAAAAGTGGAGCTTTGTTTTATGCATCTGCTGTCTGCACATTGCTGAAAGTGCTTATGTTACAGGGGGGGGGGGAAAGTCTTAATCTTTTCATTTTTTGCTTAAAAACTCCAAATCAGAAACTTTTTAGTTAGTCACCTGAGGTTTTGGAAGTGACATCATTTCCCTGAAATGTGTGGCTTGATGTTTAAAATGTCTATGCTTGAACACTTGTCAACTGTTATCACGCAGTGGTTGATATCTATGTCGCCTCATCAGTCACACTCGTGCACACACACACACAGACACAGATAAAGCGCTGTGCATGCATGGTTGCACACACACACACACACCCCGCAAAAAACACACACATGCACAGTTCATTAGCAGGGGCCGCCGCCAGTTACCCGTGGAGACCCTCTCTAAACAGCCATCGCCTGGCCTGATAAGAGGGACACATATACAGAACTTCCTCTCTCCGCGCACCCTTCAAAGCCATTAGTCGTCAGACGTCTCTGCCGTGCAGAATGCAGATGCATGACTTTCCTCTGCCCGCTCTTTGAAAGTTCCTCGAGTTCACCCTATCCGACTCCTGCAATTCTGTCTCCTATCTCTCTGTCTCTCTCTCTCCATCTGACTGTCTTGCTAATCCATCCCCATTCTGTCGTCCTCTCGCCTTCCGCTCCGTCCTCTCCGTCTAGGACACACCGAGCCCCTATCTTAACCCATTAAAACCGGGAAAGCACCTGTGTCATTTTAGATTTCTTTGGGCTATTCAAAAATAGAAGATCTACAAGCTCATAGCGCTGCACCGAGTGCCGCGCTATGAGCTTGTAGATCTGAAATCGGAAAAATCGTAAACTAATATTTTTTATATTTTTTTAGGATTTAGAAAACATTTTAAGAATCAGACTCAGGTCTTAATGGGTTAACCCATTAAAACCGGGACAGCACCTGTGCCTTTTTTTCCGATTTTAATCACCAATATTTTATACTTTGGCTATTAAAAAATAGCAGATACTGTATACCGGGCCAAGCTCATAGCGCATCACTTCGTGCAGCTCTATGAGCTTGTAGATCTGGTATTACAAATCTTTGAATATATTATACATTTCTTCAAGCGAACATTTTGAACAAAAATCTCTGCTTCTTTGGGGTCCCTGGAACAAACATTTTGAGATGGGGGTCAGCAACCAATATAACTGATATAGCGACATATGTTTTTCAGAAAACCGTAAGGATTTAGAAGACATTTGTAGAATCGGCCTCAGGTCTTAATGGGTTAAAGCCACCAAAACTGTCCGACGGGGACCGCAGGAGGTAATGATGTGCCAGTCAAACTTGTTATCGTTAGTCGTCCCGGCGAGCCGGATGAGGGCATTCTAAAAGTCAGCATGTTTCCCCACAAGCGTCCCCTTTCAGATCTATAAATAAAAAAGAGGATTGTTTGGGTTATATCGAAGGACTGTAACAGTCTTTTGGCTTTGTGTTGTTGGATGGCATTCAAACAAAATGCCATGTATCCGCTTTATAAATCCAATATCTTCCCATTTTGTCTATATTTGCGTTGGTTCATCTAAAGTGTTGAAGCAATAATTGCTTTAACCTTGATGATGATTGATTATATTAGCAGAGCCTATAAAATTTTACAGTACTCAGTAAAATCCTCAACGTTAAAATATCTATTGCCCATTATGGGTCCATTTTGGTTACTTTTGTATACAGAGTTAAATGAACACTCTTTTACGTGTTCAAAAGGCTAAAGGTCTTTACACACTGGGGGCAAATATTTCACGTGATGTTGATTCATTCGTACTTTGTTTGCGATGAAAAACCAACCTAGTTCTGAATAAATCGGGTTGTTTTATCGCCTCGTAATAGTCGTGTTCTGTGTGGATGTACTCGTGACACAAACAGCAGTCCGAACAAATGTATTTTTGGACGAATTAATCACAAAAAAAAGAAGGAAAGAAAGAAACGCTTGGGGTGTGTAAGGACCTTAAAGATGGCTTAGCGAGGTGACGGATGCCCTCGGAGGATTGCTGCCTTGATGAAAAGACTGCTGACTGACAGTTGACCATAATGTGACAAGCATTCTGTTCTCTATGCTTGTCAGATTGGTTTATTCACACCATCTCATGTTCTTTTTTTCCATGTATGAGGGTTTTAAGGTCGACACAGGGAGGTCGGACAGCCTCTGCAGCAGTTGGAAGCCTATTTGCTGCCCATTGACCACAGGCAGCTGACATGGACTTTTATGTCCTGTGCTTGTCTTTGGTGTTTGATCGTGCGAGTTTTGTAACTGACAAGACAACACTTTGTTCTTCTCCCTTTCACCACGTCTGCAGTCTAAAATATATATTTTTTCCTACTTCTTCTTTTTAATACCGGATAAAACTTCAGACATGCATCCAATACATGCTGCATATAGTGCCTGTGGTCAAATAAGAATGAGCTGTGAGATCTCAACAAGGCCCAACAGTTAATGGCGCTTTCTCTGAATTGACCTTTTCTAATGAACTCTACCATGTCAGTGTTAATTGGAGCTTGGAGTTTGTTGGAGCTCTTGCCTGAGTTGAACTGTCAGACATACTTAGTGCATGCAGACACTGTCTGACTTTTAATGATTAAACACAGACGCCGTCTGGGTTACCTCAGCCGGGCTTCAAGCACCACCTCAAGAAATGATTTAATTTCATCATGACAGATGAAAAGATACAGCCAATTGTGTCTGTGCCACCATTTCCTGTGTGTGCTTATTGTCTGTGGAATGTGGTACTTTTTTAATGCGTAAAATAACATCATTTACATAATTGGCAATCTTCTAAAAATAACATTATTTGCAAGAACCTAAAAATACATTATTTGCGGGATAAAAAAAGAAAAGGAAAAAACAAGATCAAGGTCGGATGTTCTTTCCTCCTGGGAATATATTAACCAGAGCATAACATGGACTACATGTTTGACGTTACACACACACACACACACACACACACACACACACACACACACACACACACACACACACACACACACACACACACACACACACACACATTCTCAACACATCTTGTTCTTGATTGGTGTGATGTGTTCCTTATGGACATGGTTATTATGCCACATACTCATCCATGTTGAAATGCTAAGGAGGACTAATGTCACTAACCTGCAGTTGCTCTTTCCTTTCCAGGAGTGGCCCTGTATACCTGTATGGGTCCAGAAGGCTTCTGGGACGCCCTGGGTCCCGACCTCAGCAACTGTACCTCGCCCTGGGTCAATCACATAAGCCAGAAGGTACCATAACATGCACTAAACAAAACAAAATTGGGGGTAGCACTGTATTTACTGGAGTATTTTCAAGGGTAAATCCGCAGTGTTCGTTCATTTAACTCTGAATGAGACATTTTTTTATTGTGTCACCGAAAGCAGCATAAAAAAGCAAACTGGATGTGTCTTTAATGACAATTCTGAATATGTTTTGGAGTTAAGTGTATTCATGTGAAAACGGCCTCTTTTTCTTCTCTGTTGAACCTTCTCCGTGGCTGAAGGTTAGAAACTGAACACACACGCCTTTGAGTCAAGGACAATTCTTGTCCTAAATGGGCTGCAGAGTTGTTGTTGTTTTATGCAGAGATTTATTCATTTATTTTGGTGCATTTTTCTTTTCACCACTGGAAGTTAATTAGTGGATTATTGTTATTTAATGGCTGGCTGTTGTATTGAATATGGAGTGCAGACAGGGTTATCAGTGCCCTGTCTGCCTCTGGGACTGGCTGTTGGGAACACTGCGTCTGTAAGGGCTGATACAACAGTAATGGACAATAAACCATCTGCATAATCAACATAAGTTTTAGCATTTTACAGCTTCCCTTAAGCCCAAATGGTTTGCACTGTACAGTATCTCATCTTGAGAGGCAAGTTCCTGTGCACAGCCCCTACACGAGGCGGTCTGTGTTTAAATCTATAATGCAATCGCGTTGAAAGCAAGGGGATGGTTACTGGGCCGAAAGTGAACAATGGCGGCTCGATCGGCTGTTTATGAATTGCAGACAAGCGTTTGAAAATGCTCTCCGAGAAACCCCCAGGACCCCGAGGCGCGCACGCAATAACACTTACGATCTACTACACGCGGCGCAAAAGCTCAGCCCATTAAGCAAAAGGCAGTTTGCAGATATAGATTGAGAATGCAGGGGAAGACAGGGGAGAGAGAGGAAGTACAGTATCGGTTGCATATCTACGCGGCACAATGTCATTTGATTGAGCACTGCAATAAAAAGCCACAGCAGGACCAGTTGTTTGGAAATATTAACTACACCAAAGTGCCTCTTTGCCTGAACTCGATATAGAGTCACTTCTACTGTTGACATTCTGCTGCCTGACTTCGGAAGTGATGAACAGACAATGCATTAATTATTAATGAAAGCGTTATGAATCTTTTTAAGCAAATTACATACCAGCAATGTGCCCCGACGCTGCCCTTCATCCCTCTTTGTCGCCGTGGAGACAGGTAGATGTTAATAACGCCCAGACTGTCGGCCGTGCCAGAAATTCTGTCGGGAAGTTTTATGTATTTATTTATTTCATTAATAAATACATAAAGTTGACACAAAGAGTCTCCTTTGTGTCTCCTACCGGAACCGCTGCCTACCGGTCCGCTGGTCATCAAATTATCGGCTTAGGAATGCGACAAAAACTAAAAATATCCATGAATTCAAGTCTCCATGGGGTGACTAATTGATAGAAAAAATATTTTTTTGGGGTGAACTATCCCTTTAAGCTACTGTAAGTACTGTACAACATACAAGTAAAAGGCAACACACACATACGCACACACCACTTGTCATTGTCTCTTTTGTGGTGCTGGGAATCAAGGCCATTCTAAAGAATGAGGTAAATTCTCGCACACACTTCTCTGCATTTATTTAGTGACATTTCAGTCACAAGGACCTTTCTCAAGGCCATCTTGATAAATAACTTGTGACTGAAACATCAAGCTTTTCTTTAAGAAATACCAGAGATGGTAAGTGTGTGCGTGAATTGCCTCCTCTTACTTACTGTACAGCATCCAATTCAAAACGCCAGGAGACACAATGCAAACTGCTTAGAAGAGCTTTTTTTGGGGCAAATGGAGAGTCTCATTAGCCAATAAACTCTGTTGCTGGAAGAGAAATGTAATTAAAATCTTTCTCATTCCTCGATTTAATGGCACGGCACACAGCACAACTATGTGGGTACGTCTAGGAGGTATTATAATTTGCACTATGATGCTTTTGAAACGACCATGTACCTCTCTTGAGGAATGGGAACTGCTTCCAGGGAGAACATGGGTGGGTGTACCGTATACTGTAGAAGAGAAAGAGAAAGTGAGACAAGTCAGTCCTGAGTATGAAAAGCAAAAGGATAGAGAGAGAGAGAGAGAGAGAGAGAGTGAAAAGTGTAGGAAATGTTGTACACGGTGAAAAGGTTATGTGTAGTGGGGGAAAAGGTACATGAAAGATTGACAAAAGAAAATGCCTCCGGATCACTAATGTGAAATAGGCTAGAATAATCGTTGACGGTTTCATCACAATCCTCGCCAGAGCCAAAGCAGTCGCATATACTGTAAGCTTCCTAATGTCAGAAAAAATGAATATCAAACAGACTCCATCCTCCGCGTATGACATATGCACCCCTTCCCCTAAGCAACAGCGCCATCCATTAGTTTCATAATGGTGAAACGCTATCTGGGGAAATTCTCTCAATAGTTGACTTTATAATTGCTTCCAGATACGGTATTGGCCCTTGTGCGCCTTCACTTGAGAACCACCCTCACCTAATAATTGCATGCAATACAGTGAGGCAATCAGGGAACGCGTATCGGCTAAACGGCGTCCGTTTTAAAGCACTCCACATTTGTATATTGCAATTTGTCATATTCTCAAATTGTGTATGTTGAGAGTAATGAGGTCACGCCGGAGTGAGTCGGCAGGGATATTAGGCGAGTGTACATTTGCATTTGGTTGCAGATGAATGTTTTGAAGCCAACCTATCACGACACATCGGGGGTTAGTGTACATTACATAAATTATACCTCGTCATACGACCGGCCGCGTCTGTTCTCGGAATGAACTTTCAACGACCAGGTATAAATTAGACGCTGAGACGGTAGAGTCATCCTGCTCACTTATGCAAAGAGGATCTGATACATTTACCAAGTCACGTACGTTTTGATGGTGTAATCTCATTCTTTTAACTTCAGATAAAAGCCGGCGAGACTGCAGCGGTCATCGCCAGGGAGCTGGCGGAGCAAACCAAGAGTCACCTTCAGGCGGGGGACATCACCTACACGGTCAAGGCCATGGTGCAGCTGGTCGACCTTCTGGACGTGCAGCTGAGGAACCTCACCCCTGGTGGCAAAGACAGCGCAGCCCGCAGCCTCAACAAGGTGCTGAGCCGGTTTCATAATTTCAAGAGGCACTCGTTTTACCCCCGTCATCTCCCTCCCCCCTTTAGAAGTGGTTGATCTGACGCTAGCTGACAGGTGGTATAAACATGACCTGCAGGGTTGCCAACCTATTGCCTCACCTATCCACAGTGTTCAGATCATCACTTGTGAGGGAGCAGGGATTGGAATAAAGATGGGATATTACGATGACCCGATTTGACGTTGACGAGAGGGCCACCCCATGGTGTGCCCGAGTTAACATCTTCATTAGAGCCTGACCGATACGTCGGTTATTATTTGACTTTTTGACGACATTGGTATATCATAATATGCAATTATGCAGCCTGTGCGACGGCCTGTGTCCCGATCATTACAGGCCAATCATTTGTAGATCTACAACCTCACAACTTGTCAAAACATAGACCTGCTATTTTTGCTTATGCGTTAAATGGTGTCAATTAGAAACTTTAAACTATTTTCTATTCAAATGTAACACAAGATGTTGCACTTTTTGACAAAGTTTCAGTCAAAACATTGGTAATCGGTGGTCTAGGACTTCAAAACAGGGATCCAAATCTGCTATTGGTCGGGCTCAAACTCTGAAAGTTTTGTGACTCTTGGAAGTTTATAAACCTGTCAAATGACTTCAATCCAGTCAAGCGTGAGCAGTGGGTGTTATTTTAATGATCCCACTCTTCGGTCTTCCACTGTCAGATAAAATGATCTCTACATTTTGCCTGTGGTCTGTTGCCTAAGAAAAGACGTCCTTACATTGCAGGGTATTTTTTAGGAAGCACAGACCCGCTTTTCATTGTATCAAGTATCACTTTCACTTTTATATAGTTCGATATCTTCTTTTTTTATGCCGTCCATGCTGTACGTTGGGCTCCTGCAAAGCCCAATTCAACAATTTGATTCTTACTAACAGGACAGGGGAATATTTCACTGGATTCTATCCAAGCTCATGGAGTGCAGCTTTTCCCTTTTTTTTTTTTTTTTGCTGCACTCCGAGCTAATGCAATTATTCCCCAATTCGCAGCCGTGCACACCGAAGGGGCACCGAAGCGAGACAAGCTAAAATAATACATTCTGTCTGCCGAGCAGCTGACAGAAAAGCAAACATCAGTGAAATCCAAAATGTCAGCCGTTAATTTGTTGGAGCGGCTTCACTTGTAGTGGAACAAGAACACCTGTTCCCGGCTAGCTCTTTCTGCCTTTTATTTCATCGCCACGGCAGACCCAGATGTCCCCATTGAGATTTTAGTGCCAGTTTTCTCCATCGAGAGGAAGGCAGTAAAGATGGCCGAGGGGGCTCCAAAGAGAACCTGATGAACAAATTTGCATTGACGAGCACGTAGAGTTTATAATTACTGATAGAAAGACAAACAGCATTGTAAGGTTTACAGTCAAGTGAGAGAGCATTGTTCTGGGCTACATTTTATCACATAATGACCATACTCTGATGAGGAATCAGCAAGGGGGTTAAAGCAAGCAGCTTGATAGAGAAAGATAATGAGGCTCCAAAGCCCCAAAATGACAAATACAATTGAACAAGGTCTTGTGTCATGGCTTTCTGTCCTGTCCATCCCCAAAACGACCATGGTCTAAATGTCAGAAATCCTTTGCTCTCTCCTCTACTGGCGGCGACTGGTGTTTTAACCTCCGAATTCAATCATTCTGACACAATCTGCAAAGAGCTAAGCAAATTAAAGATGCCTTTGATAGTGGAGCACAATGCTCTCCGCCGGCAGACAAAAGACCACGATCGAGTTGGCAAACGGCAAGATGCTCGGCGCTGTTTCCATGATCAAAGGCTAGCTTGCTAACGGGAACACTTCCATGAGAGTGGGTTGTTGTAATGTGGACCAAGAGAGCTCTTTATGGGATGATTGTGCTCTTGGTGGTTCAATCCATATTGACGTCCACATGCTGCCACCAAGTGTCCCCCCTGAGCAACTCCCGAGCAGCTAGTTTGTTAGCGACTCTACCTGGCGTCTTCGAAAAAAGAAAGCAGCCTTTTGATGACATAACTTTTGTAGAACTTGCGTAAAGTGGATCACTCCAAGAGCACATATCCTCTAGCTAGCACACTGAATTGGCCTGCAAATGTCAGTTATCCTCATTTTTTACTAAGCTCTTTTTTAGCATTAGCCCTCCTGCTGCAGTGACAGAGGTTTCTAGGTTAAATAGTTCTCCTTAGTTCAACGCCCCACCCCCTCCGCCCCCCCCCCCCCCCTCCGCCCCCCCCTCCACAAACCCTCACTGGTAATGGTAACCTTGAAACTCCACTTAAAAGAGCAGCAGTGTCTCACAGGCCTATTCCCACTTGGGCTGCGTGAGTCATTTTGGTGCTAATTAACACAAGCGTCTCCACGCTAGTTTTCCTAGATATGGCATAATTAATGTATATGTGGCTTTCTGCACAGTTTATGTAAAATGAGTTGCACTTAACCCTTTAAGACCGAGAACGCATCTGTGTCATTTTAAGATTTCTTTGGCTATTCAAATATAGCAGACATACAAGCTCATAGCGCTATGAGCTTGTAGATCTGCTATTTTTGAAAAATCGTGAAAATTTGAGCTAATCTTTGAATATACTATATATTTTTCAAAGCAAATATTTTGAACTCAAATCTTTGCTTCTGGGGATTCTAGAAATGTCTTCTAAATTTTTTGGGGAAAAAAATATGTTCCAGGGACCCCCCCGAAGTTGTAAAAGAGTTTAAAATGTTTGCTATGTAAAAATCGATTTACACACATTTTCACGATTTTTCAAAAAAATTGCAGATCTACAAGCTCATAGCGCCGCGCTATGAGCTTGTATATCTGCTATTTTTCTGAAGCCAAAGAAATCTAAAAATGACACCGATTCTTCCCCGGTGTAAATGGGTTAACATGTAAGGGTCCAAGTCGATTGCATCTTATTTGCATTTCAAGCCACTGGAAATTGTTCTTGAAATGTTGGTCTTTTTGCTAATGCTTTACATTTCTCTTGGGGTTTGCAGCTCCAGAAGCGTGAACGCTCGTGCCGGTTTTATGTTCAGGTATTTGGATTTAATCTCGGAACAAATGTTCCTCATTTTGTACCCCCATCCCCATGTTTTCATTGTGCATCGTGCCTCGCTTGCCATATCTAACCCCCATCCTCCATTTAATGGTTATATCTGAAATTTTACCCTTTTGAAATGGGAAAAAGTTGCAAAGTCAGTTAAAGCTTATACCACTCTTGACCACATCCTATTTCTCCACTGATGTTAATGTTTCATCAAAGGGTCAGATTTCATTGACGCCATATCCTCATTCCTAAAAAAATGCCATCCTTTTTACTAAATAAGTGACATCACTTACTCTGCATGTAAAGTGTGTTCCTTTCTTCCTGTTCAAATGTTTTTGACCTTCCTGTGGAATTACCCCCCCCCCCCCACACACACACACACACACACACACACACACACACACACACACACACACACACACACACACACACACACACAATTGAGTAATGAGATATGCTTAAGAGCCAAAAAAGTGACCTCATTATACCCCACCAAGTCACAACTACAACTCCATAACTTCTCAGTCAGCCAAAACTCAAGAGTGTTGTGGCTCTCCATGATACATAATGTATATGTGTCCCAATTTATGTGGTTCTCTCTCTCTCTCTCTCTCTCTCTCTCTCTCTCTCTCTCTCTCTCTCTGTCTCTGTCTGTCTCTTGGTCTCTCTACTCAAGCCATTTCTCGAGCTACTGAGTAGTTTTGTTATCCCTGGGTTGTCATTTAGCTGTCATCACAATCGCGTCTATACCTAGAGGAGAGAGAAGTGCAGGGACGAGCTGACATCCCCCTATCTCTCCCACAGATGGCTCCCATAAAGCCTCACATTAGAGCCAGATGTTGTCTTATATGTATGCACCGCAGCATTCGTGTTAAGCAACACGTTTTCTGATTGTTTTGGATCCCTCCGAGGCATGTTGGAAGCCACTTAAATATGCATGGGCGGGCGATTGCACACATGGCAGCCGAGAGAGGAATACTGTACAGTGCATGCGTGTTGTTGGGGTGTTGATGATGGATTGACATGGATATTAATTTTGGGTTTGCAAGTGCAATATAGCTGGTTTACTGGTCGTGTTTTTAGCATGCAAGCTGCAAATGGCATTGATCTCCAAGATGACGCAAATTGTTTAGGGAACCAGTATTTTCAACTCCATGTTCTCTCTTAAAGGTTTAATGACATTCACTTTTACACCACATTCAAAGTCTTTGTCCTGGTCCTTCAAAAGTGTACAAAAAGTTTTAAGTGAAAATTCCATTCCATTGATCCATGGCAGGTGTTTTCCTCTCACATTTCTAAAGCCTTTTCAACTGCAATGAAAAAAGAAATCTTTGCCTGCGGGTGTCGCTGGTGAGGGATTTTGCCTGTCAATCATCGCCTCTGCTCCGCCCCCCCCAAAGGAAAGGATAGGGGAGGGGAGGGGCGAGGAGGAGAGTGGGCGGGATTAATCGACTGTGACCTCACTGTCGAAGGGCCAAGCTCAGATTACTTTTCAGCCTAATTATTCAGAAAACCCCAGACCACAGAAAATCCACTGAATGTTCTAAGTTCAGGTTTTTTGGGTGTAATTGAGGTCATAAAACCCCAAATAAAACATTGAAAATAAAAAAAGTGAAAATGAATGTCATGATACCTTTAAGAACTTCATTACAAATAGCTACTGCAATAATATTCCATAATGAATTAGCAGTCTAAGCAGTGAGCAAAAATGTAGAATTTTTTATTTGTTAATTGGCTCCTCAATGTATGTGTGTGTGTGTGTGTGTGTGTGTGTGTGTGTGTGTGTGTGTGTGTGTGTGTGTGTGTGTGTGTGTGTGTGTGTGTGTGTGTGTGTGTGTGTGTGTGTGTGTGTGTGTGTGTGTGTGTGTGTGGGTGGGTGGGTGGGTGGGTGTGCGTGCTTTTGTTTGCACAGTGTACTGTGTAGATGTACAGCAAGCATGTGTACTGTATATAATGTGTACATTCACAACTCTCGACCCACGCCACCACCTGTCCTACTTACTGACCCCTCCTCTCCTGTCTGGGGGCTGACAGCTCCCAACAAAAGCCGAGCACTTTCGCTTGACGAGCTGGAATAATGGAACAACATCTGCCACCTTCAGTAAACACGGGCATTGACTGCAAGTGTCGCCATGCAGGCTTTGAGGGACTTCCATTGATTAGGGAAATGGGGGCAATGTTTTCTCCAATGCATCCCCCCCCCTTCCCCTCGGTGGTCGATGTAAGTGGGATTAGTGAAGGCATACAAAACAAATGTATGGAGCGCCTTCCTCTCTGCTCAGACTCGAGCGCTCGTAAGAGCCCACGGCTGATTTCACCGCTGTGTGAAAGGAAGAACGAGAATGAGCAGAACCGTGAGAGACCACAATGGAGCTCCTAATGGCTCTCTGTGCCAAAAGGCTCGGGCAGACGATCCGCCGGTCGCGGGCGCATTGATGGGTTAGTGTGGGATCAATAATCAGGTATGCAGCGGCGGTAGTAAGCACGCTCGTTACCCCCAGCAGTTAATTGGTAGTTTGGAGGACGGAGCAGGTGTTTGTTCTGTAATGGAGATGAGAAGAGACGGTGGTGTGTCTTCTTGATTGAGGGCATCTGTCTTGTTTATGCACATTGGAGTGGATGGCGCGTTCGCCTGCTGATGTGTCTGTATCCGTCTTATAGACTCATCAGCGACTTTCAATGCAAAAGGGGTTCATGGGTTGCATGTTCACGCAGAATTCAACCTACAAGCAATCTCATTCTGCAAGGTGATGCTATACAGGAGACGTTGTTTAGTTCCAACTCCACCTGTGCTCTAACCTTACTTTTCTTGGTTGTTTGTAAACAGCAATGTCTGCTTCATGCAATGGCTAATTTGACCATGGTTCGGCCATTATACAGAGAGACACTATTGAATTCTCTAACACAGGAAGCAAGCGACTCCGTGGTTCCCCTGTAGGAATGTTCATCTCATAAAAAGCCCTTGTGCTCTTTGAATTTGAACAAACGTGATCAAAAATGGAGCCTGTCCTTTTGGTCGTGTTAGCTGCAGCTTGTTTGCGGAACCACTGACATCACAGTTGGCCAATTAACACGATTATGCCCATGCTGGGCTCAACTAAAGTCAAATTATCCTGCTCAAACATTGCCGCTGCCTTCCAGGCCAGCGTTGTGATCATTGTTCAGCAAGTTACAAGCAAGGGAGTGTGAGGTTTATGTTATGTTATGAATTTCCCTGTGCCCTCCTATTTGATGTCAGTCCGGGTATAAAAATAGATAGAAATTGTAACTCCTGCTGCAGCAAGGGGTCATAAACCAGGACTTTTGTGGAGTACAGGGGGGGATATTGGGCTCTGACCCCTCTTTGAAAAGACAACCCCTCCTGTCCAAGGGAGACCAGTGGGGGAGTCTTTTTGAGTGTGCCAATGACCTCAGAGGAGACAAAATGGAAAGGGGACGCGCCTCGTTCCGGACTGTAATGAGATTATAAACTTTTATTGGGAGCCAATTTGTAAAAAGATGAGGTTTGTTAAGATGACCACAGTCACATAGGGACCTGTATTCTCTGCAGCTGGCCTGCAGAGCACAGACCTCAATGTGAATGTGCTACAGTATGTCTACAATACAATCAACTAACTGAAGAAAGATGAAAAAAATATTGAGTCAGTATATTTTGTTCGAAATTGTAAAAAAAAATTACAACCTCACGTTTTGTCAATCAGGTTTACACACCGCCTCAGAATAATACATAATACAATACATACGTAATCTTGTGTGTGTATTTATTATCATCTTCTGAGGCTCAGGGTTTATTTGTCACTTACTCATACAGGAACATGCGTAGCATGTTCCGCAACATTTTGCTAACAACAGCAATAAAGATAATATTAGAGTAACTATAACTAGACTGGATTTTAATGAATTGGGGGGAAAAGAACAAAGAGAAAGCGCTGCGCAACTATGTGAAAAGGACATTTATTGTGTGCTGGCTGTTTTCTCAGTTAAAAAAAAACAAACAAGACAAATTAGATATGGTAAAGTAAGTAAAAATAGGCAGGACACACTTAGAAAAAAAGCCATTTTATTTGTTAATGTTTTCTGTCCGCTTCCTGAGTCTTGAGCCCCGGGCTTTGAGAACCCACAGATGCCAGTCTGTTACAAACAGAAGTCCGTTTACTGGAATTGTGTTTGTCCTTCACAATCCGTTTTGCCCTCCTCAAACACCTGCTCTCATACAGTAATGCGTTCCTGCAGGGATGAGAGCGAGCTCCCTGTGGTGCACTCAGTCGACCTCGCCACCTTATAGAACTAGCAGATCCTGGGATCCTGCAGCTAATTCCCATACCGTACAGTGATGGCCTCGGTCAGGATGCACTGAGTGGTGGCAGAATAGAGGGATTTCAGTACATTCTCTGACAAACCCTGAATGTCACCAACAGCCTGAGGTGGTGCAAGGCTTTGTCATCATTAAGTGTCATGTTGCGTTGGGGATCCTCAAACAGACGAAAAAACTAAAAAAACAAGCACTGTGACTAGCAAGTAAAATGCTTTCAGTAAATAAGTACATTATGAATATAACAAATAAAACTTACACACACACCAAACAAGATAGATAGCCGACGGAGAGAACAAGACGTCCCACCTTGTTTGCTCTGTCTGTTTTTTCCCCCCACCCTGTGATGAAATCTCACCTCAGGCGAGACAAAACCGAGTGAGAGAAAAAGCGAGCAGCGGGTGTGAAGAGGAAGTGAGGTGGAAGGGAAGTGGAAGGTCTGTGAAATGCCTGGCAGCCCCAGCCAGCTCAGCCAGAGGGTGAAGAGAGGGAGAGAGAGAGAGAGAGAAGGGAGAGAGGAGGGGAGTTCGACATCAGCCAGAATCAATTCTCCCGACCCCAGAGTTCATCTCATCAATCAGCACACACAGGTTGTGCTGGACGGGCGCCAGGCTTACACTAATACCAGCCTCTCCCTTTCCTGTCTCCTCCACGGTGTATAAATGGCCATGCGTGATGCAACGCTTCTCGCCCCAGCCCGTCATTCCATGTTCCAGCTGGAACATTACAGCGGCAACGTGAGCCGACAATTAGCATTTCCTAGTGTAGGAAGAAAGGAGAGGAAAAAAAAACAGGATATATGTTATATCTGTTTGGTTTGAGTCTATCAGTAGGAGGAAGTAATGGTAAAAAGCTAAAAAAAAAAAAGACATCCCACATACTGTGTAGCTGTTGGGGAGTTTGAAGCAGTAGAGTGTGCTGGTACTTGTGACAGATGGAGTAGCAGTGTGGATACACAGCGTTAAGCCAGCCAGACTCCATAGACTGTGGTGAATGGTGGCGGCAGTGTGTCTGTCGCTCACTGGAGGGAAATGAGAGGCTTTGGTTTGAAAGGTGTGTGTGTGTGTGTGTGTGTGTGTGTGTGTGTGTGTGTGTGTGTGTGCGTGTGCGTGTGCGTGTGCGTGTGTGTGTGTCAAACGGCAAACACCTGCAAATCATCCCTGTTGGTATTCACCATTCTCTGGTCAAATCTTGCCAGACTTTCGAAACGAACTGCGTGGCTCCCATGTGGATCTCGCACTTGACGTGGCTAGAGCCATCTATGACGTTGGTGGTCTATGACGTATCTATGACATAATATGACTCCACATTTGGCCAAAGTTTATGCCCAATCTGAGCCCCTTTGACTTTCATAACAAGATTTAAGTTAATGAACTTTAAAATACTTGCCGTTGGTCGGTCTAGCGATTTGCAAGATTATGTCCACTCCAGACAGACAGACAGACAGACAGACAGACAGACAGACCTGTCAGACCCTTTAGGCATGTGTTTGGTTATGGTTTATTTAATTGATTCTTTTAGGTAACAGTAGGTTACCAATGCCTTCCATCTTCACCATAGATCGTCTAAACAGGGCCCTAAGTATTAATATCATGAATTTAAGGTGAGCCAGAATCCTTTATTTCAAGTATAATTGACACGTTTAACACTATTTATTGATCAAATATACACTTTATTGAGGTACTGTATAACATTACGTTATGTATAACATAACGAGAGTTAATTGAAAATGCCTCACTCACATTTCTCCTTTGTATCCTGGGGGGGTATGTTTTTAATTCACAGTAAAACCTGGACATGAGTGTTAATTTAACTGATACGATTGCTCACCTTGATTCTCTGCATAAGGGCGTTGTGTGTCTTCTCTCAATGACATAATGGTAGAAGCCCCAATTGTTCATGGACACAGCCTATAATTAGGTTAATGTATTTCAAATGCTATTTTCTCCCCACACATTACCATACTGCAGGGCTGTTCTGTCCCAGAGGCACATGGGAAATCACCCGTATTCAAATGGCTAGATATCCAGTTGTGCCCCGTTACTGTGAATCACATAGAAAGATTTGTTTCATAACATTAAGGAATGTAAAAAAGACGAAAGTCGTTCTCCAAATGAATAACGATGCAAAAATCGGTGTCCATAAATAATGTAATAAAAAAATAAACTACCATCCCACTTAACCACTTGAACCCTAGTGTCCCTATTCTGGGGGCGAACATTAGGCGAAAATCTACAATCTACGAGCCAAACTACAAGCTCACAATGCGTCTTGTGTGCTTGGAGATCAGCTATTTTTGGTGTAGAGGAAAATTATGCACTAAGTATAGACCCCTGCACAGTGGTGGAAAGTAACTAAGTACATGTACTCAAGTACTGTACTTAAGTACAATTTTGAGGTATTTGTACTTTACTTGAGTAATTCCAATTTCCAATACTTTTACTTCTACTCCACTACATCTCAGAGGCAAATATTGTACTTTTACTCCACTACAATTATTTGAACATTTTTGTTACTAGTTACTTTTCAGATATAAATTATGATATTATGAAACATACATTAACCACTTTAGCCCTATTTTATACATAGGCTATTTGAAAATAGCCGATCTACAAGCTCACAACATTTTGATACCAGTACTTTTGTACTTTTACTCAAGTAACTTTTGAATTCCAGACTTTTACTTGTAACGGAGTACTTCTGCATTGCAGTATTGATACTTTTACTTAAGTAAAACATTTGAGTACTTTTTCCACCACTGCCCCTGCGGGACCCCGGTCAACTAAGTACAGGCTTTAAGTGGTTAAGGACCCCCCCCCCCCCCCATCCTAAAACGCTTTAGATACCGGGTTGTCAATAGCTCCAAGTGCACGGTATATAAGTATATAAGTACAGTATGTTAAAACACTTGAAAGGAGCGGAGGTGGGGTTGTCTCCAGCATATAGCAATCTATTTGTTCGAGGCTGTAAGCCCGGCTAATGGCAGGTTGGACAGGTCATAGAATGTGAATAACCTACAGTACATAGAACACAAACAAGAATGCAAATAGGTTCAGGAATCATTTATCTTCCTAAAAGATCTACGTATATATATTTCTACATACAGCATGTTCTGTTGCTAATGAAGCATTCAGTTTTATGAATATCGAGAAAGGACACTTCCCGTGTTCAAATTAATTTCCAAGTTAAAGTTTGTACCTGTATGTGATAGATACTAATGCACATACGGGGGGTCTGGGAACCCTCAGGGGTCCTTTAGGGGGGTTCCCAGCTAAACAATGAATAGTTAAGTATAGTTAACTAAATAATGGACCCTTTTTTATCTGTATCTGAAAGGGTCTGATCTGACCCTTATGGGCCCATTTGTTTCTATTTGTACACTCTGAGTTATGGGGGTCTTCTTTGGCCTAATGCATATACATCGGGTTGTCCTGTGTCCTGGGTAAAACTTATGAGAACCACTGCTATAGACCAGGCACCCATAAGGTGGGATATTCAACTGGGCCACGTGAGTCGTGTGCACTCGGAGGGCAAGTCCCATTGAAATGAATAGGCGACCATTTTCCTGTACTCTACACAGTGCCTCATCCAGTTATTTTAATACATCCAAGCTGGCTACACTGCCACACTCAAGACTTTACTATGCACACTGTATAGCATTGAGAGTAAATTGAAAATGCCTCAATCACATACAGTACATTTCTCCTCTGTATCCGGGCGCAGAGGGGTATTTTTTACTACCCAGTAAAACCTGGGCTGAGTGTTAATTTAACTGACAAGATCGCTCAGCTTGACTCTCTGCATAAGGCAGAGAGTGAAGCCTTGTCTTCTCTCAGTGACATGATAGTAGAATCCCCAATTGTTCACGCACGCAGCCTTTAATTAGGTTAATGTAGCCTATTTCAAATGCTATTTTTTCCCCCCACACATTACCATACTGGCTGTTCCGTCACAGTATTCAAAGTGGTTAGACAGCCAGATGTTTCCCGTTACTGTAAATGTATTAAAACATAAAATTTGAATTTCATGTCTGCCACAGTTAAAATCAATCTTCATTTTCCCCTCGTTTAAGTGGAGCAGAATATTGTACACATAGTCATATTCATAACATAATTATGGGCACATAGCCAATAAAGCAATTTAATGACTTAATATCAAAAACAAATAATTGGTTCCACATTCATTTGGTGTATCCCTGATCCCCTACCTAATCCATCCTCATGTATATTCCTCATTAGTTTAGTGATCCGTCAACCAGGTACTGAGAGTGCAGAAATGTACCACTACAGGTCCATTTTTACACTAAGAGTTTACAGTGTACCTGTATGTGCATTTGATGTTCTTTTCCTTTGTTCTGTTCAAGAGCCTCCCCATGTGAAACCATGCAGTCCCCTTTCCCTCCAAGAATCATTATTCCATTGTTTAAAACAGACCAACGGTAGAAAATATGGCAGCGCCTAGAGAAAAAGAGCTCCTTAATTGAGAGTGAATCGACCTCTGCCGCTAGCTTAATGTCAAAAGGTGCGATTGGAAATTGGCTGCAGATAATGAATAATTACATCATAGTTAGGACTGCTGCACATGCATGTGTCTCTGTCTGAATGAGTGCACGCGCGCGAATGCGTGTTTAAACCTTTAAGGCCAGGAAGGGAACGCATGTGTGTCATTTTAAGATTTCTTTGGCTATTCAAAAATAGCAGAGTGCCTCGCTATGAGCTTGTAGATCTGCTATTTTTCAAAAAGTGTGAACATTTTTGCAAATCTTTTATATACATTTTTAACTCAAAACTTTGCTTCTGGGGGTCCCTGGAACAAAATATTTGTAGATGGGAGGGGGTCTGCGGACAAATACATATTATTTTGGGGGTCCTTGACATGAAAAAAGTTTGAAAACCATTGATAATATAGCAACATAAGTAAAAAAAGAAGTTACAAACTTTCGCTTTAAAAAAGTAATATTCAAACTAAAGATTTGCACACATTTTCACGGATTTTCAAGAAAAATAGCAGATCTACAAGCTCATAGCGTGGCACTCTGTGCCGCGCTACGAGCTTGTATATCTGCTATTTTTATATAGCCAAATAAATCTTAAGATGACACAGATGCGTTCCCGGTCTTAAAGGGTTAAGCGAGTGCGAGTGTGTCGCTGTGCATACAGTGTTGGTGTGTCTGCGCGCGTGTGTGTTTGTGTGCGTGCATGCATGAGTCAGTGTATTGTGTATGGAAGTGTGCATGCACCTGTGCAGTTGTGGATCTGTTTGTGTATGCGTGTGTGGATTCATTCGCACGTTTGCATCCATGCGAGCGTCCACTCGCGCATGCATGCGCGAGGCTGAATTTGAGTGTGGCTGAATATGAGTGTGCAGGGTAGGTTTTTGCGCCAGGAAAAGCCAGCTGGTGCTATTTGATATTCTCTTCATTGCAGCTGGTGCCAGTGAGTTGAATGCAATCAGCCCCCCTTCTATTGTTTCAGCTCTTTTCACTATCAGATCGATTTGACGGTACAACATCACTTATCATGATACGGTAATTGCAGGGCCATTATGCTTGTGTGCAGTGACTACGGAACTCTTTAATACGCGTCTGATACTTTCATTTCCTGGTGCCGTTCTAGAATGCACTTTGAGACGTTTGAGCGGCTCAGACGAAGTGCATCTCCGTTGCCTCTGGTTTCGTTCCCCCTGCTGTTCTGGAGTCATCTCTGGAACTCCTATTCCCTTTCATAGTGCATTGATCAAGAAGGGAAACTAACCACAGGGTTCAAATGCTGATGTATTGCTGTATACCACATTAACCACTTAACCACTTAAAACCCCAGCATGCCTATTCTCGGAGGAACATTCACATTTCAGCTCACACAGCGCGTTGTGTTGCGACACGACAGCTTGTAGATCGGCTATTTTTTGCAAAGAGATTTGGTGTAGACGGGAAAAAAATGGAACAAGTACAGTTGTAACTCAGGTCCGTTATACTAAGAATAGAGACTTTGACTGGAGAAGCATCTGTGTCATCTTTTGATTTGAGCTAAAAAGCATTATTTTTACATTTTGGCTATTCAAAAATAGCAGATGTACAAGCTCATAGCGCGGCACCGACTGCCGCGCTATGAGCTTGTAGATCTGCTATGTTTGAGAAATCGTGAAAATGTGTGCAAATCTTTGAATATATATTTTTTTTCAAGCAAACATTTGTAACTCAAATCTTTGCTTCTGGGGGTCCCTGAAACAACATATTTTGAGATGGGGGTCCGTGGCCAATACATATAAAGTTTGGGGTCCTTGACATGAAAAAGTTTGAGAACCACTGACATAGTAACATAATTTTTTTTCAAAAAACAGTTGGGATTTCGAAGACATTTTGTAGAATCGGCCTCAGGTCTTAATGGGTTAAACCCTATATACTTTGTTGACCGGGGTCCCCCAGGGGTCTGTACCACTCCTCCTTATTTTCCCCTCTACACCAAATCTCTTCATCGAAAATAGCCGATCTACAGTACAAGCTCCGGGCTATTTTTGGGTCCTTATTCCATTCAGGGCTGCGAGTCTCACATTGGGAAGGATGGCGCTGCATGGAGACGAGGCCTGAAATTAGAACCTTCCAGGTTACGGTTGTACTTCAAACGGGAGTCCTCAATCATGGTTAATGTCAAACCTTGCGTTTGCAACATTTGATGCGACTGTCATCTCTATCCACAAACGGTCCATGTCTGTGGAACATTCTTGAGGGTCAATAGGTCAGGAGTGTGGAGCCTGTAGGGCACCACTTCAGTGCAAGTGGGACATTAATAGACCGAGAGAAGTACTTGCTGTGTCCATTTAGTTTTAAACTGGATACAACTATAATTGTGATTTAATATCGACTTGATTACTACATTACTAGTGAATGAATAAATGAGAGATTTAAATGGCTTGAAAGTTTTGGATGCATTGTTTACATGATCAGATACTACAGCATCGGAGCTGACTCAAAGATACTGCATATTACTGTATGTGCTCATCCCTGCTGTGGGCTACCACTTATTTCAATACACACAGTCATTTAACTGTTAAATTAAGTCTGCTTTACGGTCAGCTTCACCGTGTAGATCTTGCTATTTTTATTGCAGAATGTTCCCCCGAGAATAGGGATGCTGAGGGTCTTTGGATGGCTTGATTTTGTTTTGTTTTTAAGGGCGGGTGCATGATTGCAATGTTAGCTTCCATCTCGAGAAAGAGATGACTGACTGTGCGTATGCTGGCTTTTGAACACTAGGATATCAGAGGGTGAATATCAGAGGGCTGTGATCCATCAAATGTGGAATTAGTCTTTATCGTCACACCCCTGTGCTCCGTGGAGCATATAAATGTTAACATTATTACTGTGCGATGGAAGAAAAACCTCCGGGTCACGTGTTGAAGCAGCTAATGGGTTGGAATTGGTGGCTCATTTCATTTGTGGTATTCTTATACCGTTTTGCTGCTTGGAGCAGAACTCCAAGGGAAGGAATGGTTTTGCTTGACCAATTAGTATTCCGTTAATAAATCTTGCCATTGGCATTTTAAAATCGTTAATGGCTCTCAATTTGTCATCTTGTCTTGAGAAGTCTTCTCGTTTCTTCCCCCAGCTTATCGACTTCAACATTGTTGTGGGGAGATTAAAGAAGGCATAATGGTGGTTAAATGCTATTAATATGCAACAAAGCTTTCATCTGAACAGCCACCCAGAGCTGCGACGGAGAACAACAAAAACCATGTACAACCTTTGACTTGGGAGCCCGAATTTGATGACGTGGGGATATTTTGGTGCACTGGGATTGTCTGCGAGGAAGCACATTTATCATTCCAATTAAAGAATGTAGCCTGTAGTCTTGTAAGCGCTGCCTTTTTCATTTTCAGCTTCCTAACTATAATTCATGCTTACTTTAAATGATGTTGTTTTGTTTGTAATTACACCTCAAATGCAACCAAGCCATACTGTGCATCATGATCAAACATCATCGTCATCATCATCATCAAACATCATTGGTCTTACTACTGCAGAATGATAACTTCATATCTCCCCCCACCAAAAAAAAAAGTTATGTGCAAGAGACATGACTTGAAATGAAACACTGGTTTCCACAGGGATTTGAATGAAGGAACATGTAATTCGTGTAAAAATGGAAATTGCATTTTACCGGGTTATCATGCCACAGCAGTTCCTTTGACCATGCCAGCTTGTGTCCCCTGACTCAGTCCTAGAATAACCTTGCACACAGCAAAGGAATTAAAATGGACCCGGGGTCCGTTTTACACTCCCGAGTTAAATTAACGCTGGTGATTTTTCTGTGCACCACTGATCCACATGTTAAATTCTCATTCAGTCCCATCGGAATCACAATTAGTTTTTCACGGCTCACCACCCTTCACTCCTACTCTCACCCAGACAGTAATGGTCTCTTGTAACCCCCCCCCCCCCCCCCCTCCTCTCCCAGGCCATGGTGGAGACGGTCAATAATCTCCTCCAGCCTCAAGCCCAGTCGGCATGGAAGGAACTTAGCACGGGGGATCAACTGAGGGCAGCCACCATGCTGCTGGACACGGTGGAACAGGGCGCCTTCGTCCTCGCCGACAACCTGCTGAAGACGGACATCGTGCAGGAGAACGCCGAAAACATCCGTGAGTACAGGAGTGCTTCCAAGGGTATTTTTACAGTGTGTGTTGCCAGATTATGTGAGAGAAACGAGCAACCAGGTCTAGGAAAACCAGCCCAAAAGAAGCGACTAGGGGCCACATGAGCACTTTAACATATACATCAGCTATTTGAAAATAGCAGATCTACAAGCTCACAACGCGTCGCGATGCGAAGCGTTGTGAGCTTGTAGATCGGCTATTTTCGAATAAAATCTTGCGGGGAAATTATAATAAGCAGCAGATCTGGCAACCCTGTTTACGGTGTGTGTTGGGAACGAAGTCTGACATCTGTGTCTTTAACCCCGTAAAAACCTATATAAACTTAGTAAAGCGGACCTGAATTGCAACTGTACTTGGTACGCTCTTCTTTTCGGTCTACACCAAATCTCTTTGCCGAAAATAGCCGATCTACAAGCTCACAGCGACACGTTGTGACGCATTGTGAGCTTGTAGATTGGACATTTTTGACGAACGTTCCCCCCAGCATAGGGATACTAGGGGTTAAACGGGTGCTGGGGTTGCCTCAGGTTCTTGAAGCATGTGGTGACAAATGTGTGTTTCATTTGGGATTTGTCATTTTATTTTTTTATTACGTTTAGAAATAGGCTACTATTGCTACTAAATATTCAGTTTACTTCTGAAATAGTTGAAGAACAGAGCGGCAGCTTGATTAAATATGATAGATTCTTGTTTTAGCAATTATTTTAGTTTTTCATTTTCCTTGTCGGAAATGGCGATGACGTACAATATGCCAACGTGCAAAAAAACACGTTGAAGTGTGATTGCTTTTTATCGCGTGTGAAGGAGCCGGCGTGAACGGAATTGCAGTGCATTGATTCATGCTCAGGCTCCTTTACCGCACGTACAGTACGAGCTGGACAGATGGAGAGAGCTGTGTATTGTGACATTCACACTGAACTCGCTCTTAAAAAGACGTACCACTGGTCTCAGGGCTCACTCAACGTTAGATATTGTCGCAGTCGGGTGGAAACCTTGTATCTCCATACTTCGTTGTACAACAATGTCGCACAGAAGTAGCAAAAATTGCACATCTACGAGCTCACAACGCGTAGCATCTTAACGCGTTGTGAGCTTGTACTGTAGATCTGCAATTTCGAGAGGTTAAGTGTGTCAGTGGGTTTTTAAAAACTAGAGGTTCGGGCCACTACACGGCCCTCACATCTAGACTTTGGGCTGCTGCGTGGCCCTCACATCTAGACTTTGGGCTGCTGCGTGGCCCTCACACCTACATTACATCGCCAATCCGACCAATATGTCCGAGTCATAGTTTCGGCGGCTTTGTCAGAGTACCCGTTGTACCCGTCTGTCCCTTTTGTGCCCATTTATGGAGACCCCTGTATCCGTCTGTCTACCTGTGTCCCTTTTATGCCCATATGGACATCTCTGTATCTCCCAGTTCTTGTCCCCTTTATGCCCATATATGGAGATCCCTGATGTCATCAGTATATATATGCCCATATATTGACACGGCCAAATGCGCATATCGGTTGGATCGGCGCTTCTTGATATCTATATATGGACATATCGGTCGGATCAGGCCTCCCATTAGTCAATTTTCATATAGGATATTGAATCAATGAAAACTATTAACAAGAGCTTGTGACTAAATAATGGATCCATTGGAACACAGGCTCTTATTTTCCATTTTCTGAAAAGTAACAGTTTTGGACATACAAGGTGTCTGCCCCGACAGCGACGATATGTCATCTATAGTGAGCCCTCAATTGTCTCATCCATCTTTGGCCTTGTCTGCTGTATGGGGGGGGTTACAAAGTTCACCTTATAGCTATTGATCCACGGTGCTCCCGTATTGACAGCGTCGCTCTCGAGCCTCTGGTACAAGTGTGAAGGTCACCGGCTAAGCCGCCGTTATCCTTGCGGGAGGCCGTCTGTGGCGGTCATGGTTAACCCTTTAAGACCTGAGGCGATTCTTTAAAAAAATCTAAATCCTAACAGTTTTTGGAAAAAAATCGAAACATTTTTTTTTCACGATTTTTCAAAAATAGCAGATCTACAAGTTCATAGCGCGGCACTCGGTGCCGCGCTATGAGCTTGTATATCTGCTATTTTTGAATAGCCAAAGACATCTAAAGTGACACAGATGCGTTCCAGGTATTAATGGGTTAAGGGTGACCCCTCTGTCAGCGGTCACCTATAAGTTGACATAATTATGTTTTATATGCATGTCGTTTGTGGCCAACAGTCCTACGGATAAGGGATCGATGCCCATTGCTCACGTCTGTCGGGGGATAAGTGCATTCGTTGTCAGTTGAAAGCAGACCCTGGAACTGTTACACGTCTACCCCCCCTTCCCCCTGCAAGTCCCCGAGTGATCTTCTTTTTTTTTTGTTGCACAGAGCATCCATGTTTCATAGGTGTAATTCTGTGTGTGTGTGTCTTAATTGGTCCGCAGGGGTGAAGGGGAAGCAGTTTTTATGACACTTAATGCTTTTCATAACTGGTTACATCTGTTTGTTGAATTGTGCGGGTTTGGAGAAATCAGCACTTTTTACATTTCCAGCCATTTGCTGAGCACAGTTTTCAGTTGTTGAAAGCAAGCATTGAATAAAAGAATGGTGCAAACGGCAGAGGTTGGGGGGGAGGGGGGGGTGGTAATGTTGGGGGAGATGATAATGTGTGGATGTATCGCCCTCTTCTCTTAACGGTTGGGTTTTTTTTTTTTTTAAGGCTGCAGCTGCCATGGCAACCTAAAAATATAGGTCCTTTCTGACTCGAAAAAAACAAGACAGTGAGTGTAGGGAGTAGTAAGAGAATTAATAAAAACTGAATTTATTATATCTGGCACACAATTCATAGGGGTATTAAGGAGATTCTGAGCTTGTTGGGGGGGGGGGGTGGGGGGATGAAACGATCGTTGCGCAATTCAAGTGGGGATTTTTTTTCCTATGAAGAGGGCTAGTCTGGGTAATCATGTGATGGTGACATGTTTACTAGGCTCGTGCTTTGTCTCCTGCAGTCTCTGGTGTCATCCGTGGCAGTTAAATGAGGACCAGGAGACCATTAAAACATTGGTGACCACTGCGCCGGATAATGATTAATCTCTCACAGGGAATTCACTGCCAAAATGAAGGGCCTTTTTTTTTTGTTTTATTCTTTTTTGCCCGTGGATGCAGCTTGTGCTGTTTTATGTATGCTGCACTTAAGTGTGTCTCACTAAAAAGATACTTTAACCATTTCCAGTGTCATGTTGGGTGCATTTCGCTTCCTTTCCAAATGAAGGAAGATGTTCTTTTACCCATTATCTCTACGGTTTTTTTTATCCCAGCCTTTGTCCACACGAGTGAGCATCACTCTCTCCTTGCTAATCTTTCGGAAGAGATTTCTACCGATTAAGCGGGCTATTTAAACCCGGCTTTGAAGGTATAGCCTTTGGCTGCAACAACATAGATTCCCTGAAGCCAGTCTTAAGTCTCTTTTGCACAACCAAACGGGGTACAAAGAAAAATGACTGCCTCGAATCCAAAGGCAGGCCCAGAATCCTGAGAATTGTGTGCTATCTAGGGTATTGTCTTAGTTACGTCGAATGGGAATGCATCACCCTCCCCCGTCCGAAAGAGAAAAGAATGAAAGAAAGAAAAAATAATCCTTGTAGCTAAATCTTGTTAATATAAAGGGTTTCCTTTTGTTTAAAAACTGAAACTATGGAAAAGACTGCATGGATTCGGGGGTTGGGGGACGATTAAATGCGGCGTATTTTACCATTTTTCCACGACCGCTTTAGGCGAAAATGAGGCACTGCACCACTCAGTTCTGTGACGGATTGTGTAAAAGGTTATCATTGTGTTTCCACGGTGGACCTGGGATCAGGACGTCCCTGTGAAAAACTACACTGACATCAGTGTGGTTTTAGTCGTGGGACGACATTATGTTACGGCTACCCAGTTAACAGTACATAAAACGGAAAAGCTACTACAAAGCGGCAGACCAAAGCGGCAGACCATGCCAACTGTTGTTTTTTGTCTTTCTTTTTTTTTCTTTTCTTATACCTTTTCTGGAGGGAACATTTGGAGAGATTTGGTGTTGACGGAAAAAAGGCGGTCAGCGCAGTTCCAACTCGACTAGGGTTTAACTCTAAGACCGGGAACGCATCTGTGTGTCATTTTTAGATTTTATTGGCTATTCAAAAATAGCATATATACAAGCTCACCGCACGGCACTATGAGCTTGTAGATCTGCTATTTTTGAAAAATCATGAAAAGTTGTGCAAATATTAGTTTTTCCCCCTTTATTTTTGGCGGACATTTGTAACTCAAATCTTTGCTTCTGGGGGTTCCTGGAACTAAATATTGTACAAATGTTCGCTTTAAAAAACATATGATCCAAGATTTTGCCACACATTTTCACGATTTTTCAAAAATAGCAGATCTACAAGCTCATACAACTCGGTGCCGCGCTATGAGCTTGTATATCTGCTATTTTTGAATAGCCAAAGACATCTAAAGTGACACAGATGCGTTCTAGGTATCAATGGGTTAACCACTTGAACTCCAGCATACCTTTTCTGGAGGGAACATTTGTAGAGATTTGGTGTTGACGGAAAAAAGGCGGTCAGCGCAGTTCCAACTCGACTAGGGTTTAACTCTAAGACCGGGAACGCATCTGTGTGTCATTTTTAGATTTTTTTGGCTATTCAAAAATAGCATATATACAAGCTCACAGCACGGCCCTATGAGCTTGTAGATCTGCTATTTTTGAAAAATCATGAAAAGTTGTGCAAATATTAATTTTTTCCCCTTTTTTTTTGGCGGACATTTGTAACTCAAATCTTTGCTTCTGGGGGTTCCTGGAACTAAATATTGTACAAATGTTCGCTTTAAAAAACATATGATCCAAGATTTTGCCACACATTTTCACGATTTTTCAAAAATAGCAGATCTACAAGCTCATACAACTCGGTGCCGCGCTATGAGCTTGTAGATCTGCTATTTTTGAATAGCCAAAGAAATCTAAGTATTCCACACAGATGTGTTCCCGGTCTTAATGGGTTAAATGGTTAACCTTGGTATTTGGAATGGCAAAAGTAGCCCCAGGAAAGAGACCTGTGTGTGTGTGTGTGTGTGTGTGTGTGTGTGTGTGTGTGTGTGTGTGTGTGTGTGTGCATGTGACAACATCCATGAGACCTAGAAAGGGAGCAAAGAGAGATAAGATTAATCTCAACCCACATACACGTTCATCCAACTCTTCATCTAATTAAGAGTTTGGTCAAAAGATACTAGAATGAGGTCCAGGTCAACGTTCTAGCCGCTGCTAAACGGCTAAAAACAGTAAACACATTTCTGCCGCGTTGTCGCAAATTGTGGATAATGTTCGTAATCGGAGCAGCCTTTTAGTGTTGACAGAGTGCTTCCCCACAGCAGGGTCTAAAACCAGTAATTGAATACCTACGTCATTAAGCCCAGTGGTGGACAAAGTACTCAACGCCAGTACATTAAGTATACTGTAGGTACTCCTGGTCAAATATTACTCCAGTACTCAAGTGAAAGTTGCTCAGTCGAATTTGTTAAAGTACTGGAGTACTTGCTTTTAAAAATGCTCAAGTATTCAAAAGCACATGCTTTTGAAAATACTTAAGTACAAATTACAAAGCAAAGCTTTGTTTTAATTGCAATGCATTGCTGTATTGACATTTAAACATGTCCCCCCAATTTTCTGTGCTTATAATGTACTTTTCCCCCTTCCTAGACATTTTGTGGAGTCAAAAGTACAGTATTTGTTTTTGAAATTTGTAAAATACAAATAGTCGAGTAAAGTACTGATTCTCAATAAAAGAATGTAAGTACAGTACTCAAGTAAATGTACTTAGTTACTACTGTCCACCACTAATTAAGCCCTCTCAACGGATCGGTTTGGCCACGGTGAGCACGGTTAGGCAACCATGCTGACTGGCCATGGTTTAGATTCTAGAACTTTCTGTGCCAAACAGAACCAAACCGCTTGCAAACGCAAATGGCACGGTTATATTAACCGCTCACAGAGCCATTCTATGGTGGAGTGGGGAATCCCTTTAAGTAGCTTTTTTTGGGGCACTTTGATATCAAAGTAAAATACATAGTAGTCCACTGACTGAACAAATGAGGTATCCACTAGTCAAGTGTAATGTAAGGATAAAGTTGATGGTCACCGAACTCGCCACTATGCTGTTCATCACCTTACATAGTAAAATCCTCAATGTTCAATTATCTCTGTTGATTTGACTGTGCGTGTGCTTACAGTATAAAGCCTCATTCTGAGGTCAGATCGTTAAATGAACACTCAGGATCTTACCGTGTATTTCTTGTTGTGCCTTCTTGTGTTTCCACTCTTCTTTTTCTGACCTGCAGTGGATTGCCTTCAAACTGCACTGCGAATTACTTAATCTCAGCGGTTTAGAAATCAATGTGACATTTACTGTAGGAATACCCAGTCGTCAATCACATGGGTCACCTCACCGCTACTTGAGTTTGAAGCGCGCTTGACTGTTTTTTTTTATGAAGCTCAGTCGTATCAAGCCGTTATCTGTGATGGAACGAGTGAATTTTTTAAAGGCTCGCCTCCTATCAGCAGCTCATTTTCTCCCATGCCGCATGACGCCGGAGTCTTTGAACCATAAATTAGGTGCTCAGCTTCAGACACAACAGCTGTTATAAGCTGCGGCAGCGGCCTGCTCATTCATCTCTATCTCCTCCACGTATCTCTCGCTCTTTCCCTCCAGAAAAGAGATCCTTGAAATGAAAGGCCTCTTTCTTCAGAGTGCAAAGAAAAGCATCTGCTTTTACAGTCGTCGTCGACTGGGAGGCTGAAAAAGTGTGGTGGCGGATGAGCCTGACGTTTGGGAAGGCTAACATTTGACCACCGACTATTATACAGCGCCAGGATTATTTGTTCGAATCAGCTGCATGCGCATAGGAAGCTGTGTCTGTCTGCCCGTCTGTCTGTCTGCCCGTCTGTCTGTCTGCCCGTCTGTCTGTCTGTCTGTCTGTCTGTCTGTCTGTCTGTCTGTCTGTCTGTCTGTCTGTCTGTCTGTCTGTCTGTCTGTCTGTCTGTCTGTCTGTCTGTCTGCCCGTCTGTCTGCCCGTCTGTCTGTCTGTCTGCCCGTCTGTCTGTCTGTCTGTCTGTCTGTCTGTCTGCCCGTCTGTCTGTCTGTCTGTCTGTCTGTCTGTCTGTCTGTCTGTCTGTCTGTCTGCCCGTCTGTCTGCCCGTCTGTCTGTCTGTCTGCCCGTCTGTCTGTCTGTCTGTCTTCCCTCGTTTACCTTCGGGCTGTGTGGATTGGGACTCAGGGAACGGAAATATTTCTATTTACAACCTCGCTCTTCGTCCGTCTGTCTGTCTATCCATCTATTCCGTCAGTGTTGTTGTTTTTAATAACGTGGCCGGTGGCCGCGCACACCTGGTACACACAACACCACACTGATCTGCTTTCTTTTCCTCCCAGCTAGCGTTGTACCTCCCACTCCCGGGTCATCACTCCTCGCTGTAGGCATGCAGGTAGCAGGTGATTCGGGGTAGAAAGAGCGTGGAACTTACCGCGCGTGTACTATGCGTTCGGAAAGCTCCAATGTCAATCATGCCAGCTACACCAGATGCAGACCCCGCAAATGCATGTTGTTATATTGTAATTATTGTGGTGGCTGCAGCGACAATGACACGCCAATGACACAGACATAATCTATATCTATAATCTAAAATATGCACCGTAGCCAGCAGTACATTTGGGGAGGCTAGCCTCCATTACCCGCCGCCCCGCCAACGGCTCTCTGTCTCTCTCCATGCCTCTGTGTGCGTGCGTGCGTGTGTGTCTCTGTATCTCTGTCTCCCTCTCCTTCTCTCCACCCCACCTGAATTCTTCCCCCATGCTCAATGCTCAATAAAAGATTCATATAGCAACACTGCTGACCCCCACGATCGCAGATCAGAGAGAATCAAGAAGGGATCTACTCGTTTAGCACACCCAGGGACTGTGCTGATTAATGGAATCAATTACAGCTGTAGAAAGGCTTTTTAGAATCAGAGAGGAGGTCTACCTACTGTACAGTATCTATGATGTTTACAAGCTTGTTCTGTAAAGCAGAGAGAGGTGAAGTGTGAGGCCTGGATGGCCACTTCAAGTCATATTCTGTAGGATTTATTCATTTATTTCAATTTTTTCACTGGCACTTTTTTCATAATAACCATTCCACATAAATGTATGGTTTGACCACTTCTCCAAAGCCGTGAGTGTCTGCCTCCTACTTTACCGCCAGATATTCAAATGTAGTGCTTGCACATGAAATGATGCTTGCACAGGCTTATGTCAGATAACTAACTGCAGCAGCACACTTACACATTTAATTGACTGCCGTCCCAAATATTGTCTTTCTCGCTGTGTGTGTGTGTGTGCGTGCAGAGCTGGAGGTCGCCAGGATGAGCACAGATGGAACTCTGCCTGACCTGAGGTTTCCACAAACGGGCGGCCAGGGCAACTCCATCCTCCTCTCTGCCAACACCTTGAAACAGCATGGAAGGAACGGTGAGTAGCCACATCCTGAAAGCGGCCCTGACGGAAACGCTCTTGTTATTACTGCACTCTCAGAGCACAGCGTGACATTCAGTTGCAGAGAAGTGGACAAATTATAGCTTCAAAGTGGTATTTCTTTGTTAAAATAAGTGTTAAATGGCTTTATATTCTGATAGTAATCGTTGCTATTGAGTGTTTGTTCAGTAACAGGGGTCTTCCTGTCTCTCCAGCTCTTTAGTAAACAGAACATGATTTTTTCAGGTCAGGATACACATTTCATCCAATCAGGAGAGAGAACTCAGACAGGATACAGGATAAAGGACACAAGGGAAATGGGAAGTAATGATACAAATAAATGAGCGGACACATTTTAAACTGTAACACTATAAAATTGAAGCTGACAAATGGGTAGCTGGAGAGATGGGGAGACCCCTGTTACTGAACAAACACCTTATACTGTAGCAACGATTACTATCAGAATATAAAGCTTTAACCTTCTTACCAAAACATATCACTTAACCTATCTTTAACATGAATCTTGAGTAGCTAGACGATCTGAAACTGTGCAGTACGCCTGGTGACATCTGAATTAAATGAATGGCGGTGGGTGATCTCTAGTTCTCTCCGCCGTTCAAGTGCATACGTTGAATTGAGATTTCACCATTTGTATCAGTAGATTTCTGATTGTCTGAGACCACCTCTCCACTGGATGACTAAGACTGTGCCCAGCTGGAGCCCAAGCAGATCATTATATAGCAGCCAGGGCTGGCTGGCTGATTTTCCCATCGTCATCTCCAACTGTAGTGTACAAATTATTGTATTTTCATCTGAGAGAGTGATCTCAGGCACGGCGGGAGGGGTCTCTCTTTCACGTCTGTGCTTGAAAAAGTGAGAGATGCGAGAGAAAGCAAGCGCAAGCGGCGGAAAAGAGAGTGAGGAGAATAAGAAAACGTCTGCCTTTGTCAGAGAGAGCGTCAGAACGGGAGTGATAACAGCACTTCACCGATGCCGAATCACATCGAGGGTTCTCATTAAAATGATGAAACCTTTGTGACGCATCAGAGGCAGCCGATGCTGTAAGAATAAACCTGCCTCGCCGTTGTCAGGTGTTTTTTTTTTCCTCCCCTGTGTGTGTGTGTTCAGGCTGCAAACATCCAATCGTTTTGTCCCTCCTTTTGTCCTCCCTCACAGGAGAGATCCGGATTGCATTCGTGATGTACAAACACATCGGCGCATACCTGTCAACGGAGAACGCCAGCATGAAGCTGGGCAGCGAGGCCTTGGCCACCAACTACTCCGTCATTGTCAACTCTCCGGTCGTCACAGCCGCCATCAACAAGGATTCTAACAAAGTCTACTTATCGGACCCAGTCATCTTCACCATCAGGCATCTGCAGGTATACACACACACACAGACAACCCAAAGTCAAAAAGAAAAAGTGTTTTTTGTCACAGACAAACACACACACGTACTCTGCCCACCACAGGCAGGCAGACAGACAGGAATGTGTGCACAAAACAAAACCCCTGCGCACCGAATTTCTTGAAATAACTCCAAAGCCCTGCTCAGCTTTCAGAAAATTGCCTTTATACGTTTCTCTGCCGCTTAAGCGCACCTTAAATCCACGAAACACAAGACCCGAAGCAGAGAAAGGCAGCTTATAATGTTTAGAAGTGTAGTTGAAAGAACAGATGCCAGTGGAAAATAAATATCTCAATAGTGGGGGGGTTCATAGTTGCTCTCTTTGTTGATTGTTTTCAGCAAATAAAGAAGAGCCTAGACGGCAGAACAAATATTGGTCGTATACTGTATTGATCCTCCCTAGGGGTCGCGGGGAGGCAGTGTTGAGCTGCTATAGCAGCGCCCACACCCCCACCCCACTGGTCAACCATTATGTTAAAGGAATACTTCACCCAAATTATAAAAAAAAAAATGATATAAATTACTCACTTGGTCAACCATTATATTAAAGGAATACTTCACCCAAATTATACAAAAAATGTATATCAATTACTCACCCCATAGCCTTGAATTTTTTATTTCTTTTTAGTTTTTGTCGCATTCTTGAGCAAATAATCCACTATAGGCGGTGGCAGGAGACCAATGCAAAACTATATAAAAGAATACCACTCTCATACTGATTCAGGTTCAAAGAAAATGTTTTACATTTAGTACTGCTCTTGTTAACACATTACCTGCCTTGATATTAAACATCGTTTTCTATCCCCTTGCCAGCGTAATTACCTTAAATAGGCGATTGTTGAAACGCAGTGGAAGCCACGTTGTGTACAACGTCTCCGTGGGTAGGAGGAGGGATCCGTGTATCCACTGGGACAATAACATTCCAACCGCGAGCAGCCATTTTGGGGCTATGGCCCGTTGAAAACGGGTGGTTTTCAATGCAAAAAAAAGAAACTGAGTTAGGAGTGTTTTTCTAATAATCCCATAGTTAGGGTGGATGGATGTCTGTTTTTTTGTAATGACGTCACATCCGACTACTGAGTGACGATAGATCATTCCAAAGCTGTGTTAGGGTGCCCCTTGTGGAATAAAAAATAAATAAATTGATAATAGAACGCAGATCTGCATTCTCAAATGGATTTTTGGCTCAGGAATGTGACAAAAACTCTCCATGTATTCAACGCTTCATGTGGTGAGTAAGTAATCGATAGAAAATACGTCATTTTTAGGGGGGGGGTGAAGTATTCCTTTAACCTCACCCGACACCTTTAGAGAGGGGCGGCCATAGCTGCCATAGCTGAGTGGTTAGTGAATAGTGGTTAGTGCGGCCATAGCTGAGTGGTTAGTGAGCCCGCCTAGGGAGCCAGTGGCCCTGGTTGCCCCAGGTACGATTCCAGGCCAGGCCAGCAAATGTGTCGATGAAATGAAATTTGTCCCTGAGCAAGACTCTTAACCCCTAATTGCTCACAGGCCCTCATTGGAAATAATACTGCAAGGACTTTCATGAACGGACCTGTTAAAGATGGGGTGCCATGATATTTTTCAACCCTAAAACCTGATCATAAGGTATTATTATTATGTAAGGATTTTTTTCAACAAAAAAAAAGTGTACAGAAATTGTTAAAATTATGTTTTATGTGGACACGCCTCCAGTTCATTAAGTATACCTGGTTCTCACCTTAGCACCTCCTCCACCACCTTAGCACCACCCACCTGTCCTAGTCCCTCCTCCTCCTCATGCCCACACCTGTTGTGTTATGATAATGAGGGGGAGGGTATGGCTTTGTGATGTCACTAAAGCGCTGTTTCTCTATTGGCGCGTTTGACCCTCAAGGTTTCAGCCTCCAGGAAGAAACTCCAAATAGTCAGAGAAGACATAAAACACCATAAAAACACCACCGGGGGGCTTTATGAAGTTCTATCAACCTCATAGACACATGAAAAACAGAAAAAGTGCAAAAACATGGCACCAGCTCTTTAAAGGAATTATCCTTATCCTAGAAGCATGGCCATTTTGTCTATAAAGGACGCCGGCAGCGATGGTGAAGAAGGTCGAACATCTATTAGAGGATCTCAGCAGGACTGGGAGGGTAGCTCAAAGGGAAACAACGGTTGCATTAAAATGCGAAATTAAGAAATAACAAAAGAAAAGAGAAAGAGAGGAAATGGGGAAACGAGACTGACAGGTAAAAGTTTGGTTTGGCCTTTTTTTAATTAAAAAAATATCAGGAGGATGTGGAGATAGTTATTTCTTGTACCTGCGTTAAGTATAATTTGTTGATTTGGACAGGCGGTTCAGCAGTTTTATTGTCAGTCTAATGTTGGGGGCTCTGCAGTTTTCATAGCGTTTACGTGCCCAGATGGACTAATCTAAATAAAGCAGCTGCCTTTTTGAAAGAGTGAAACGCATTCTAGGGCTCCTTACATGTGCAAGAGCGTATTTAGGAGAGGAGTAAAGGACCGAAGAATTATATTTCCAGGATGCCAGTGGGCCATAAACATAGAAACATCCTCAATACAGTTTTTGTGCCGGGCGCAGTTGACCCTTGTTACATGGAGTACTGCAGAAGTGCTGAGTGCATGCATACATGCCACTTTAGATTGGGAGTGAATAGGAGATATTATCCTACTGGGCCAGGAGCATCCAGTGCACTTTGGCAATAGAGTTCGCCCTTCAAAAGGAACATGAAATATGTGGAATCGACTGTACTGGAGGTTGGGTTATTATTTCCACTTGCTCCTCACAAATTAGCCCCCCTCCTCTCCAGACGCAGCGTTTTGGATCACTGGTCTTTTGGGATAGTGTCTGTCCTCTAGTTATTGTTTCGCTTCCTTGCTTCGGCACTTAATGGGACTAATTAAAGTCATTAATGGGACAGAGGGTCATCTCGCCTCTGCATGCTGAGGAGGAATACTGGAGGAACTTGCTATAGTTCGCCGTGTGAAGGGTAAACTCAATCGGCGGCAAATTTCCATTCACAGAGGATAAACCTTTGACTAATTACCCCCGCCGTTAATTGTGATACTCCAGAAAACCAGCAGTCCCCGCAGTTTAATATACTGAGACCGCAGGTGCCTCTAACCTTGGAAGCTGGGAGACAGTGTGTGGCTCAGGGATTTTTTGTCAATTTGATGCTTTATTTCAGATAGACACGATAGGCGAACAGAGAGCAGTGGTGGAAAAAGTACTCAAATGTTTTACTTAAAGTAAAAGTATCAATACTGCAATGTAGAAGTACTCTGTTACAAGTAAAAGTCTGGAATTCTAAACTTACTTGTGTAAAAGTACAAAAGTATTGGTATCAAAATGCACTTGAAGTATCAAAAGTAAAAGTACTAAAATGTTTGAAAATAGCCGATCTACAAGCTCACAACGCGTCGCGATGCGAGTGAGCTTGTAGATCGGCTATTTTCAAATAGCCTAGTTATAAAATAGGGCTAAAGTGGTTAATGTATGTTTTATAATATAAATATTTTGTATTTGCAAAGTAACTCAAGTTTTCAAATAATTGTAGTGGGTTAGAAGTACAATATTTGCCTCTGAGATGTAGTGGAACAGAAGTAAAAGTATAGACAATTGCTAATACTCTAGTAAAGTAAAAAATACCCCCAAATTGTACTTAAGTACAGTACTTGAGTACATGTACTTAGTTACTTTACACCACTGACAGAGAGACAGGAAGGGCATGAGAGAGAGAGGTATAACATGCAGTAAAGTGCCTCAGGTTGGATTCGAGAGGACTCTTAGCCGCCTTTATTATGGATATGGTATCAGCTCTTGCTCAGTGAGACACCAGGGTGCTCCGAGATGAGAGGGTTTTCATCAGCGGCCTTCTTCTTATTAGTTACAGTACCTGCCTTTTGAGTGACTGTTATCAAATGGACGAGATAGCGGGAAGGTTGTTTGACGGTTGCATCCTCACACAGAGGAAATGAAAGAGAACGGGGAGAAAAAAAGAATTGTACGGCCATGATTCTGTTTAATGCCGTACGAAAAGTCAGCCTCCCTTCGCATGCGCTCGTGCACGCACACACACACACACACACAAACACACACACACACACTCTTAGTATTAACCCATTAAGACCTGAGGTTCCGATTCTACACAATGTCTTCTAAATCCAAAAAAAAAACTACTATGTCAGTGGTTCTCAAACTTTTTCATGTCAAGGAACAAAAATGTATATTTGCCCACGGACCCCCATCTCAAAATATGTTGTTCCAGGGACCCCCAGAACCAAAGATTTGAGTGACAAATGTTCGCTTTAAAAGAATATATATTCAAAGATTTGCACACATTTTCACTATTTTTCAAAAATTGCAGATCTACAAGCTCATGGCACTCGGTGCCGCGCTCTGAGCTTGTAGATCTGCTATTTTTGAATAGCCAAAGTGTAAAATAATGCTTTTTCAGCTCAAATCAGAAAGTGACACAGGCGTTTCTCCCGGTCTTAATGGGTTAATGTTGCAATGTAAAGAATAAGCCTCTACTATAAAGACTTTCTCTGTAAACAGGAAAGCGAAATCAGACAGTTTTGAAGCTGCACGATTAACTGGAATTAACTTCATCCGCCTCCATTTAACCCCGGCTGGGTTCAGACTCAACAACAACTGCAACATGAGTCAACCTGCAATCAATGCTTCTTTTTTTCCCCTCTCCAATTAACGTCATTGTGTATGATTTTTGCGCCACGCTAATCATTGCAATATCGTTCACCTTCTTTTTATACAGCAATCCGAGGAAAACTTCAACCCCAACTGTTCGTTCTGGAGTTACTCGAAGCGGAGCATGACAGGGTTCTGGTCCACCCAGGACTGCCGCCTGCTCGGCACCAACCGGACGCACACCACGTGCTCGTGCACCCATCTGACCAACTTCGCCGTCCTCATGGCCCACGTGGACGTCAAGGTAAGATCTGCGCGGCCTTCAAGTCACATGGTGTGTTGAAGGCGAGGTGTTAATCATACTGTATGCAGTCACACAATTTGAAGGACACGAAGCTGTAAGCAAAACACCATGACTGGCATCATTCATTTTTGTTTCCCCTTTTTTTTTTGCCGATGAGTTCCCAGATTGGTCTAGGGCAGGGGTGGGCAACTTTGATGGTAGAGAGGGCCACTATATTTCCACACTCACTCCAGAGGGCCACATTGCATATATACTGTCGCGCAGTATTTTACCTTTTTTCATGAATTAATGCCGTACTTCGCCATTCTTTGTCACACAAAAGTAGCAAAAATTGCCGATTTACAAGTTCAAAACGCGTCGCAGCGTGACGCGTTTTGAGCTTGTAGATCTGCTATTTTTTGCTATTTTTGAATTGGAATCCTGATTTATATTTTTGCTACTTTTGAATTGGAATCCCGAGAAGTAACATTTCTATTTAATTTCAAATGCATGTAGTTATACTTATGTTAACTTTATTTACTTAAAGGAGAGATCCGGACATTTTAAGTGTTATCTTTGATGTGTCGCTTATCACTCACCATCCTTGAAAGGGACGTTGAGTTATTTCAGAGAGTCCCGTGTCGTCATTTTTTCGACCCCCTCCGTTGGCATAATGGGAGCGCGTGCCTAAGTGAAATTCGTCTATTATAACCGATGCAAAGTTATTTTTTTCTCTACTACTGCTCATTGTAGAGTCTCAAACATGCACTGAAAGTTCCTGAGAGGCTAACGCTAATGCCGAACGAGCTAACGCTGGTTGCTTGTTTCTCTCCCAGAACCTGGCAACTCGGTGTTGCCAGGGAGAGAAATAAGCAAACAGCGTTAGCTCGTTCGGCATTAGCGTTAGCTTCTCAGGAACTTTCAGTGCATATTTGAGTATCATGAGACTCTACAATGAGTAGTAGTAGAGAAAAAAATAACTTTGCATCGGTTATAATAGACGAATTTCACTTAGGCACGCGCTCCCATTATGCCAACGGAGGGGGTCGAAGAAATGACGACACGGGACTCTCTGAAATAACTCAACGTCCCTTTCAAGGATGGTGAGTGATAAGCGACACATCAAAGATAACACTTAAAATGTCCGGATCTCTCCTTTAAATACAAATACATTTGACATAAAAAAAGAGAATAGAATATTAATACTAATCATTAAGCTACTAATATAGACTGAAGTAATTAATGCGGGTCATGTTTGCGTGTTTGGAATTGTAACAGCTGAAATCAATAATATATCAGTATTCCAATATTAACCTGCGTAATGGGACAATAACACATACCCAGATAAAGGAATGGCAAAATAAGTTGATTGGTGTTAAATTACAACTGTGATAGTGCACAGGTAACTGGTGCCAAATATGTACAATATTTGCAAAGCCCTGAATCGGACACACGCACTGTGTTGAGGGGAGATACGAGTCGACAACCCAGCACAAGTGCACACATAAATGCATGACACACTACAGTATGTTTTGATCTCCCATGCTTTTTAGTTAAGTGCCGCAAATTGTCCAATTTGTTTACTGAACTCCAGACAGCACTTACAGTATGCTTACTAATGTCAAAATGTCCAAGTGCAAAAGGCTCACTCAGACAGTGGTTTCAGATGATTACATTATCTGTGTTAAAGTATGTACATAGACTACTTCACTCAATGGTGAAGTAGTCAGCGTGTGAAGTGGTTAACCCATTAAGACCTGAGGCCCATTCTACAAAATATCTTCTAAATCCCAACAGTTTTCTGAAAAAAACGTATGTTTCTATATCAGTGGTGCTCAAACTTTTTCATGTCAAGGACCCCCAAAATGATATGTATTTGGCCGCCGACCCCCGTCTCAAAATATTTGGTTCCAGAGACCCCCAGAAGCAAAGAATAGAGTTAAAAATGTTCGCTTTAAACAATATTTATTCAAAGATTTGCACACATTTTTCACGTTTTTTCAAAAATAGCAGATCTACAAGCTCGTAGCGCGGCACTCGGTGCCGCGCTATGAGCTTGTATATCTGCTATTTTTGAATAGCCAAAGTGTAAAGTAATGCTTTTTTAGCTCAAATGAAAAGGTGACACAGATGCGTTCCAGGTCTTCATGGGTTAAAACAGCATGGTCCTTTGCAGTGTGTGGGAGGCAATCTGAGAGGCAAAATTATTAATGGTGACTAATACTCCTGGTACACCAGACTTTGGCACTCGGGTACTTGCTATTTCTCCTGCATTGCATCCGCTATGTCCTTAGCGTTTTGTCTAAACGACGAAATCTGGAGTTTTAACATGAGGTTATGGTCAAATCTTTACACTTTCAGGCACAGTCTACTTTTCAGAATGAATGTTTTGCAATGTCATGTTGACTGCACTTTGTCAGACGTCTTGTGTCTGCTCCTTGTTCAAGACTGGTTAATTACCACCACAGTTTTTGCGGAATTCAGTCTATTCAGACCTTTTTTGAAAGCCATTGTATCACAAAAAGCCGCTGAGATCCATTCGCGTTTAGACGTATTCCATCTCCATTGCTTGTTTGCTTTGACTAGTACTGTTCTCCAGCTGCCTCCCAGAGTCCTAGCTAGGAAGGTTGCAGCACACAAGACATAGGCTATGTATTGCTTTTTTTCCTCTCTTTTTATTTCAAACATAGTTGACTAATTAACCTATGAGTGGTCAAGCACTCACTTCATGTTTCCAAATCACTCAAAGTCTGTGCTCTCAAACACCCACTATGCGTGCCAGACAAGCAATTTCATACAGTCCCCCACATGATATATATATTATTGTATGTTATACAATAGTGATTCTTTTTCATTTCAAGGACCCCCAGTTTCATATGCATTAGGTCACGGACCCCCATTTGATATGATTTTTGAATCTCTGGCACCCCCATCTACACTGTAAAATCCTCAGTGTTCATTTCACTGCGAGAGTGTACAAATGGAACCAAATGGACCAGTTTTTTTGCTACTGCAGATTGGTGTACGCAAACCGTTGCACCATCTGTCGTACAATTTCCCCCGCAGCTTCCTCGTGTCCCGACTGCTGCACCCCATAACTATCATAGCCCTGGGCCCTGGTGGAGATCTGCGCTCCAAGGAGCGCACCTTTCTAGTTTATTATCTTTGTATTACACCAATAAAAAAATTAAATATATATAATAATAGTCATTGCAAACACCCAGTTATAGTCTGTCTTCCATTTGGCTAGAGACAAACACAAAGAGTTGTTAAAGGTCTAATATAACTAATTGGCTTAACAACCTTTAAAAGTGCAAAGCGTGGCTGGACCTCTTCGTCCCTAGCTACACCGTTATGTAACAACCAACAATTTCAACCGGGCAAAATTGATGGAAGATTCTCCTCTATTTGGGAGCAGGGGGACAACAGGAGGGGATGTTTTAAAAATAAAAATAAACTCGCAAGGAAGCACTGACCAACCTGAGATTGCTGGTAGATGTATTTAAGCGAGGTAATATATACTCATTTGTATTTATGTGTTGTGTCACTGTGGAATAAAATGTATTCATAAAAAAAAAGAAGTGCAAAGCGTCCGTTAAGACAGCCGGGTGTCCGACTGCAAGCATTAAGTGACAAAAGCCATGAATGTTGTAAATAGTTAAGGTTGAGAATAACATTTTGAAGAGAGAGAGCCATCAGCAGCCCCCAAGGATGTTGACTTAGAGACACCCTTCAAAGTTGTCATGATCTGTCATTCCCACTTCCACCAGCTCTCTCTCTTTCTTTTTCCTCAAATAGATAAAGAAAAGCTTCTTAAACTATACTGCAGCTTGCATTTGAGGTGCTCTAGCTCAGTGGTTCTCAAACTTTTTCATGTCAAGGACCCCCAAATTGACACTCATTAGCCCGCGGAACCCCATTTGAAAAAGATATGCCAGGGACCCCCACAAGAGAAGATTTTTACAGCTCTAGCAGTGATTCTCAACCATTTTAATTTCAAGGACCCCCAGTTTGACATGCATTAGGCTACGGACCCCCATTTAATGGCATTTCTATCTCTGGGACCCCAATTTATATGTTAATTTAACTCTGTGAGAGTGTACAAATGGAACCAAATGGACCCGTTAGGGTCCACTTGGTTCCATTTGTACACTCAGAGTTGCAGACCAGTAAGGGTCCATTTGGTTCCTAACTATCCATAATTTATCTGGGGACCCCCTGGAACTCCCTCAAGGACCCCTGGGGGTCCCCGGAACCCACTTTGAGAACCAATGCTCTAGCTAGCATTCCTAGCTTCATAAGATAGCTGTTCTATATACCGGTAGACATGGCTAGATATATTTGACAGACATGATAAGGAGTGGAGTAGAGTGAGAACTAAAGAAAGGGGGGCACGGGGGTGACAGGTAAAGATCCCCGCGTTGTTTGTGCGGAGTGGTCGTGACAGAGCCATTGTCACCGGCACTTCTCAGAATGGGATAAAGATGAGCGGGCGGAGGAGGAGGAGAGGAAAGAGAGGTGGTGGAAAGTCGCCGGCCCGTGGATCAGAATGACGCGGTAGTCCTGATTGGTGACAGACGATTCAATTACTTCTGTCACGGGAAGTTGGCGGGTCAGGTTGACCGGGGCAGAGTAGTTCTCAGTATCTCATGGTACCTGAGCAACCCCACCCATCCGACCCCCGGCCTGTCTTCTAAAGTGAGTGTGCATAAAGCACTCTATGAGGGCTGTCCTACTTGGCTGCCGGCCATGTACGCACACAAGGCCTAGGACTGTCCTTAATCCTTTCTACTTCGCCAACCCCTACTCGCTCGCACTCTCTCTCTCTCTCTCTCTCTCTCTCTCTCTCTCTCTCTCTCTCTCTCTCTCTCTCTCCATCTCTCTCTCTCTCTCTTTCCATCTCTCTTATCACGCACACACGCACAAACATACTTACTGCAATGTAGAATTACTCTGTTACAAGTAAAAGTCCGGAATTAAAAATGTACTTGAGCAAAAGTATTGGTATCAAAATGTACTTAAAGTACCAAAAGTAAAAGTACTAAAATGTTTGAAAATCGCAGATCTACAAGCTCACAACGCGTTGCGGTGCGACGCGTTGTGAGCTTGTAGATCGGCTATTTTCAAATAGCCTAGGTATAAAATAGGGCTAAAGTAGTTAAAGGGATACTTCACTTTCACATAAAATAAACATTTTAAAAATATATTAAAAATAAATGAAAAAAGTAATGGAAAAATCACGGCCCCCTCACGCATTAGAGTGTCCTACTAATGTGTGAGGGGGCCTTTATTTTGCCATAACTTCTTTAATTTTTTTTTAATATTTATTTTTAATGTTTATTTTATGTGAAAGTGAAGTATCCCTTTAATGTATAATGTGTAATGTTTTATAATGTAATAATTTACAATTTACAGTTTTCAAGTTTGCAAATAATTGTAGTGGAGTAAAAGTACAATATTTGCCTCCGAGATGTAGTGGAGTAGAAGTAAAAGTATTGAAAATGGGAAATACTCCACAGTTACTTTCCACACTGCATAATTATGTCACAATGCAGGCTTGCGCACACGTGTGCTTACGCAAGGACACAGGAACAGGGTCATGGGTATACTGTAGTAGGTTCTGTGAGTTCAGAGTGGGTTAACAACACTAAAGCGAGTAGAGTCACTGTCACTCAGCTGCGTGACTTCTCAGTCTTAGTAAAGCTCACTGCCGGCCCCCGAGTCGAGGGACTGAAGAATGGGGGCCTTCACAGAATGAAAGGAAGGATGGAAAAGAGGGCAAAATGGAAGTAAAAGGATCGCTTTCAGTCAAGCCTGTCCTCAGCATTTTGGAAACCCTAGGCTTGCCTGCTGAACTGTCCACTTTTCATCCGATGAAAAGTGGACCGGCGGCTTCGTCGTCCCGTTTTTCTGCAGTGATATATGCCTTTTTTTCTCCCCCCTCCTCTTCCTCTGTTCTTTGTCTTTCTGCTCGGATGCTGTAAAGACAGCTGGTCGGGTGGCGCCACTGGATGCTTGATACGGAGGCATTTTATTTGACAAACTGTCATGACGTTCTGTCTGAAGGAGAGAGAGAGAGAGAGGGAGAGAGAGAGATGCAGCAACAGAACAAATTGCATAAAATTGGAGTGACCGTGTGTCTTTGTCTCCTTGGCAACGAAACATACCCATACATCTCCGCATTGTTATTACTCATTACCCTCTGGGCAACATATTACTTTGTAACCTTGTTTATTCCATGCCGCCGCCATCTCTAAAGCAGATAGGCAAGCTGTAATTAGCCTACCATCTCTTCCCTTTGGAGGACAGAAGCGTGCTATCACCGCCATCTTTCATCTCATTATGTTTTTTGGGCCGTTGGGGTAGCACAGTGTATGCATGTAGTGCTCTAGTCAGGGATAGTGCTAGTGCTGCGTTCAAGGATCTTTTTGTCCTAATAAGCTGTGACCTATACTTAGGGTTCCATTTGCTGGGGGGGTGGGGGTTTAAATAAATTGTATGTTAACCACATTAGTCCCAGTGTCCCTATTTTGGGCAAATTTGTCAACATTTTAATTACATAAAATTTCACTTTTACTTCGTCTCTCTCTCTCTTTGTCAACATTTTAATTACGTAAAATTTAACTTTTACTTTGTTTTTGGTCTTTTTGGGGGTTCTATCTATGATATCCCTTCTACCAAAAAAATCAAAATAAATCACTGGTTTATTTGTGGTCAGGGTATTTATGAATGAAATGTCCTCAAACGGGACTCTGGTCTTACCGACAATGACATGATTGTCGGCTTCATCCCACCCACCAGGGAGAGAAGCACAGAATTATGTCCGGCATTTTTCTTTTGGGTGCCAGTTTCTCCATTAATTTGCCATTTTATTTGTTTATCTGTGGATATAACATTATAGATTTCTTAGTTACATAAGCATTGTTGTAACCAGCACGAGTAACCAAGACAACACTGTACCACACAATTAGCTTTTTTACGCAGTCATTAGACCTTTGTTTCCAAATATTTAGTACAGTATCTATACTAGCATTTTTTGGAATGTAGATCTACCATTTTATCATTTGAAAACCTACATTATTACAGTTCTCAAGACCCCAAATTTCCTTCTCAAACTATCTGTGCTGCCTTTGGACAAATTCACTATCCCCAGTTCACTCTCTTGGGGAGTAATTATGTTTCAAGCCAATTATCACATTTTTGATCTCCCTCTAAATCTTTGATCTGTGGATGTTGGCACATTCTTTCATTTTTTTTATATTATTCCCAACTTAGTACACCCTTTCTACACCATGCACACTTTTCACTGCTTGCTGGCGAATACATAAATGCTGAATATTTTCAGAGCCTCGCAGATTCAAAGTGATGATCTCAGTCCAACCAAAGCAGAGTTCTGCAGAGAATACTAACAAGGTGCAGACTCGTTCACAGCAGCTGACAAATGTCAAGTTGCTCAATCATACCACCCCTCCCTCCCACACGGACGCACAACCCACCCACACACACAATGTTTGCGAGCAGGGGGAGGTTCAGGTAGCAGCCACCGAGGCAATCGCCCAACGGATCAAATGCTGTCACCATCATCTGTCTCAACACTCAAAACGCTTTGTTTGCTAATGCAAGCTGCCTTGATTCTGCTTCCTGAGTTGAAGGACTGCCGATGGCCATGCAAACAAATTAAACTTGCAGATGGCAGCAGTGTTAGTTGGAGATTAAGTCTCTTTTGTGCATGTTAAATGACTGTTGATGTTTTTCATGCCTCCGCCGGCGGGTATAGCCTTGCCCGGAGACATCCTGTTTTCAGGTGGTTTGTCCGTCCAAACCTGGTGAACTTAATTTCTCAGGAACACCTTGAGGTAATTTAATGACACAAACAACCACTTCGAGGTTGAACTGATTAACTAGGTGGTCAGAGCTCAAGGTCACTGTGACCTTACAAAACATGTTCATTAAATTAAGTCTTCATTCACTACATTTATAATGAGACTGGACAGAGATTTAAATGGCAACTGGTTGGTGGGGGCGTACAGCGGCCCTAACTTACAGTAGGATACCTGCCTTAAAAGGTTTTTTTTTTTGCACTAAATTATCTCTACAGTACTTTTTAATAACTTTATTTTTTTCATATTATAATTTTTTTCTCATTTTGATTTTTTACATTTCCCTTGTCCTAGTTCTTTTCCTTTTGGAGTAAGTGACGTGAGTCGCTGTACTTTGAAGTATGACTTTGCCTGAAAGAAAAAATGGAAATTGTAACCTTGAACTGCTCTGTTATTGAACCTGGGGACAAGCTGTCATTAAGGCTGCCTGAAACCAATTGACATTGTATGGAAATACATTCTTTTCAAGTCCAACTGAGAATCAGAGAGGGGATTTAGGCTACTGCAGATTTCTAAAAGTGATGACATGTCTGGCCGACTTGTTCGTGCAGGCCGAAAACCCAGGATCATCACTTCTTTCACACGGCAACCTATATAAATACGATCTCACAGCTGTGGTGATGTCATCTTGTTTTTTTGTGTAGATGAGAGTGAGACTCGAGATTCAGCTGTCTTCAGTTCAACGGCTCTTTGATAGACACAGGGACAGGCAGATGAAAAACAAAAACAACGGTCAGAGTGATGCTAAAAAAGGGATGAGACCAAGGCACTCTTGTGGAAAAGTAAAAAAGCCTTTAATAGTTAGGCTAATGCATAGCAAGAATAAACAAGACATGACTCAGTCATGTATACCAGCATGCTAAATTTTGTCCTACAATATATATTACTCTGTGTCACAGCGATTTGAACCGAAGGCAGGCGTCTATAGTAGCCTTAGAGGCGAGAGGCGTGTCTAGTAGCCATAGCTTGGGAGGACGAGACCACCCGTTCAGAGTATGGGAGAGTATCCCTATTGGCTTAAATGACAGCCAATGATTGAAAACATGTCGAGAATATGTCGAGAAATGACTAGTGCTGAGTCTCGTTGTAGACCCGCATTGCATGCTGGTAAAAATGCACCTATGCGTTGCGGCAACATGCCTTCATCAGGGTGAACTCAGAAGGCATGTTGCCGCAACACGTCAATCCCCCTTTTTTCCATCAATTCTGTCACCCAGTCGTACCAAAGAGCACCTTGTTGGAGATTTTTACTGTAGCCAAACAGATGCGCTCTTTTTCCTACAAAGGTCAGAGTGATATTGGGGCCCGGTGTTCTTTTCCTGGGTGAGCTTTTAAACTAAACTTTTAAGGCTCCCTGATGGCTCAAGCTCACTGGAGCTCCTAAGGCAGCTGCTCGTTATTGAACCGTCTCCTTTGAATTTAAGCCTGTCATTTTGTGAAGCTAGCCTGGAGGCCATTGTTGAAGCACCCTTTAAATAGTGGCTGAACGCGCGAGTATGCACTCATGAAAGATAGACCTGCCCCAGTTCCACCTACAGGCCATTATTTAGTTTAGTGTGTGCTGGGGTGGGCCGCAGGGAAGGATTGAAGCACTAGTAAGTGGCAGTACTCCCCGCTGACTAGCGGGTATAAATCAATGGCCTCTACCAATGGATGATTAAAGGGGTGACACGTGGGCTCCATTCATCAGTGGAAGCTGCATCTCCTCCAGAGCATCGCACAGCCACCATCATGGATTGGGATCGCATGTTTATGTCCACACAAATCATCGCTGTCCGGCAGAAATCGTATATTTCCATATTTCATATTTTTTATGTTTTTTTCATAAATTAACCGTCTGTTTTATAGTTTGTCCTATGTCAGTGATGCACACAAATTGGGGAACTAACAGATCTACAAGCTCACAACATCCTCATGACGCGTTGTGAGCTCGTAGATATCTTCGGTAGAAAAAAAAACCAATTGAAAATACACCAGACAAAAGACACCAGAAAGTTGAAAGTCTGCCTGTGGGTTTTATAAATATTTAACCAATGAAAATGATTAACAGCGGCTTGTGAGACAAAAACTACATTGGATCCAGTGGAACGCAGGTAATGTTTTTCATTTCCTGGAAAGCAGCAGCTAGCTACAAAAGATTTCGATTATGAAAGTGCTAAATTAACCTCAGACGACGTTGAAAGTGCCCTAGATTACGCTGACCCGCGCAGAGAGATTTCCCCGCCAGAAGGCCACCCTAAAAGCTCTTCTTCTCCAGCATTATTTCACCGTTATCAGAGCCCAGAACACGGAATGACAACATTAGTTACATGTGCTGAATGTTAACTCCCGCCAGGCAGCTGGAAGCTCTCCCACGGCCCCCTTTAAACGTGACGAATGGGCCAGTACCCCCTGATTCATAAGCCCTCGCCCGCCAACCGCTCCTCATCCCCGTGCAGATCATAAATCCTCCAGCCATACCGCAGGTTGAACTTGACACACGACACCCCTGCAGCGAGGCTTGAGCTACCCCCTTACCACAGCCGTGATCCCTGCCGACCCCCCCACAACGCACACCATATTTCACGAGTCAAAGCCCTTCTTCTCGGGGAGGCATGTGGGGCCAGAGAGTTATGCATTTTAATTGGATTGGCTTTGTTGGCCGCACGCTGAGAGCAATTCTTTTGAGGTATAAAGGATCGACGAAGGACGGTCCTCGTTCCACCCAGTCAGCCCCTCAGGAGTCTCCGAGAACCAGTTAACCCATTAAGACCTGAAGCAATTCTTACATTTATTTTCTAAATCCTAACAGTTTTTTGAAAAAAATCTGGAAAATATTTGTTCAAGATTTTTCAAAAATAGCAGATCTACAAGCTCGTAGCGCGGCACTCGGTGCCGCGCTATGAGCTTGTATATCTGCTATTTTTGAATAGCCAAAGAAATCTAAAGTGACACAGATGCGTTCCAGGTATTAATGGGTTAAAGGGATTTAACTTTGGACACAGGGTCTTATGGTAATTAAGTGTGTATATGATGTGATGTCAGGTTCAGATGGCTTGGCTACAAATGGCCAGAGTATATGATCTAGACTAGAGGGCTGTTGTCATGTGTACTGCTGCTCCCATCCCACCCCACCCCCAGACTGGCTGCTCAGAAAACCTTATTTTGTGCTACATGGGAGCCGATCAGGGCCAGAGCCAATCTCCTGAGGCATCCATCTGGAATGAAAAATATGTGTGTTTAAAGAAATAAAGAAAAAATAGAAAAGAGCGCGGGACAAAGATTGGAAGACAAATCGAATGTGCACAGCGCATGGCGCGCCCCAGTAAGTAACACGTATGACTCGGCAGCCACTGTGACACGCCGAGTTGAATTTTCGGGGCAAATTACGCCTGGCCACTTCGGGGACCGTTATACAGGTTACTGCTGTGCAGGGCCTGTCAGAGTGAGGTGAGGTGCAGAGCCTCTGCAGATGACATAATTTGCCGTCCTGCCTGTGCAAAGCCCCCAGGTTTTACTTAAGTAAAAGTATCAATACTGCAATGTAGAAGTACTCTGTTACAAGTAAAAGTCAGAAATTCCAAATTTACTTGAGTAAAAGTATAAAAGTGTTGGTATCAAAATGTACTTAAAGTCCCAAAAGTAAAAGTACTAAAATGTTTGAAAATAGCAGATCTACAAGCTCACAACGCGTCGCGATGCGACGCGTTGTGAGCTTGTAGATCGGCTATTTTCAAATAGCCTAGGTATAAAATAGGGCTAAAGTGGTTAATGTATGTTTTTATAATGTAATCATTTATATCTGCAAAGTAACTAGTAACTAAAGTTTTCAAATAATTGTAGTGGAGTAAAAGTACAATATTCGCCTCTGAGATGTAGTGGAGTAGAAGTAAAAGTATAGACAATTGGAAATACTCCATTAAAGTAAAAGTACCTCAAAATTGTACTTAAGTACAGTACTTAAGTAAATATACTTAGTTACTTTACACCACTGACCACAATGCGGCCGTCGCGCATCTCCCAGAACAAAGGAATCGTTCAGCAGCAATGCATCACTCGCGCGTTGGATGCAGATTTCCCCCTCTACCTCCGCTGTCCGTCTTCATCTCTGCGTCTGCCTACATTTGTCTTTTTTCTCTCCCTCGACTCTCTATCTCTCTCTGTGTTTCTCTCTCTCTTCCTTCCTTTATCTCTCTTCATCCCTTTCTGCCTCGTTCTCTCGGCCAGCTCGCTTCGTTTGAAGGTGAGGACGTGATGGATGGAGCCTGCAAGCCGCTGCACAGCCCCGCTAGCCCAAGAGACCTCAGGGCCCCCCCGTCACAATGCACTGCAGATGGTACCACCCACTGCGTCCGTTGTCCGAGACAGACTTGAGCATGATTTATACTTAGTTGCGTGCCGGTGTTGCACGCCGGAAACGGCAGATCTACAAGCGTCGTGAGCTTGTAGATCGGCAATTTTCGGTGCGCAACATGACGCACAAACCAAGTATAAATCAGGCATAATGCATGCGGGCACAAACAACGACAGCTGCTGCCACCCACGGTGTGTGGGCGCCCTTGCTGTGCGGGGGGGAACGTAGAAATCGCGCACCGGCAACTCCATCCTGCCCCGTCCCCCCTCCCTTCCTCCCCGCGTGCCCTCTTTTTCATATACGGATGCACATCTGCATGAGCGCAAGCGCACGCCTGCTGCTCCGCAGGGCACCTCGCCACCCCCCCCCCCCCCCCCCCTTCTCGTCGGATGTATACACAACGGCTCATCAGGCAGGAAAATCAAAAGAGTGCGCTCCCCAGACTGCAGGAGCGCTGTGGCTGTTATCGTACCACAGCCCCTTAATGATCAGCATCTGTTTGCCCCTCCCGAGCCAAGCTGCCGCTAAACAAGCCTTTTGTGTGACACTTCATAGCCCCGAGTTCCCTCGCTGGAACTCTGCTTTCGGGGGGGGGGGGGGGGGGGGTGGGGAGAGAGAAACACCCGTGGATGTTGATGAGTCCTTCCTCGCCCCCGCTGCAACCCCAACCCCCCCTCCTCCTCCCCACCAACACACGCGGTATTGCTGACTATGGTCAAAATGTGATTTAAAGCAGCGCTTGCTTGGGAGAGGAGGTATATGCCTTTTTTATTTTCTTTCAACGTAAGCAAATATTTCCACGGGTGTATTCCATATTATAGCTCTGAGTCACGCATTATTTTCCTAGAGGATAAGAGAGTCTTTAAAGTCAAGATGGAAAGGAAAAAAGCCTTTTTAACGCTTTTAGATCATATCCCTATATTCTTTAATTATTGTCTTTTTAAATAAGAATACAAAAAAGGCATTATTTAAATTTTAAACAATATATACTTTTTGTATTCTTTTTTGTATTCTTATTTCAAAATCCAATATTCTTTTCCCTCTAAAACAAAATCTGGCGTGTGCTTACATAGGCTAGAGCCAAACAATTTCAACCAATAGTAGCATGGCATTCGCCCATCAGTCAATCTTCAAATCCTCCATTGTTATGACATGCCCACTTTTCAACATTCAAATCAAATTGCTCCCGTTATGTCCCGGCTGCCTGTCCTCTTTCACTGAGAAATATGTCCCGATACGGAAATTAGATACTCTCCAAATGCCGTTTCATCTGGACTAATCTTGCAAGTGGCTAAGCTGAGCTTCCTATCACTCCAACGCAGGCTGATGGGTCCATTTCCAGGCTATGGGTTTGTGGTGATTGTAAAATGTTTGAGTGAGGGAGAGAGAGAGAGAGAGAGAGAGAGAGAGGGAGAGAAAGACAGATAAATATGAAAAGAAAACGCATCGCAACCAATACAGTACTACCCTCCCCAATAAGTTATTAGTAGCGTAACAATAATAAGAAATTAAGGATAAACTAGTAAACGTGTAAAGGCAGCAATACCCATCCAAGTATTTTGAACAGTTAAAAGTTGTAGGAGGGAAAACAGCTCTCCATAATACCGAGAGGCATGAGGGAGAGGGCACAGTTGAAGCACCGCAAATTACAAATCACTCTGACAAAACACAGACTGAGGGGGAGTCATCAGATAAAACAATAGTCACAATTAATTAATAAGCTCTCTGTCAAAGCAAACATCCCAAGATGTGGCGGGAAAGTACTGCTTTCACAACTACTATGTATAATAATTATTATGTTAATATTTTATTATTCAATCAACAACAAAGCTACAGAAATTGCACATGAACATTTCATATCCAGGATTTCACTGACTATATCCCTCTTACAAACTGCCCACAATTCCGCACACAAAGCCTGGCGAATAGTTGTATTTATTATTTGCACCCAGTCTTGTTATAGAGAGAAAGAGTGTCCATCAGAATGGCAGTCACCGCTTTCCAGACACTTTATTCACCTGTGCTGGCTTTTTTTTCAGCACCACAGACAGTTACGAGTGGTTCATCAAAGCGTGCAAGGTGGCAGGTAGAGAGGGAGGGGGGGAGGGAGTGTGTTCCAGAAAAGGAGCGGTCAAAGTGATGCCTGTGTACACAGCATCAAGACGTTGTGAAGGCGAGGGAAGCGGTCAAAGGGGGGGGGGGGGGTGCAGGCCACGACTTGACTTGGACAGCAACCAGTCTGAGGAGAACAAGAGTGCATGGAGGAAGGTAGTGGTGGAAAAAGTACTCAATTGCTTTACTACTAAGTAAAAGTACCAATACTGCAATGTAGAAGTACTCCGTTACAAGGAAAAGTCCGGAGTTCAAAATTGACTTGAGTAAAAGTGCAAAAGTATTGGCATCAAAATGTACATAAAGTACCAAAAAGTAAAAGTACTAAGATTTTTAAATAGCAGATCTACAAGCTCACAACGTTGTGAGCTTGTAGATCGGCTATTTTCAAATAGCCTAGGCATAAAACAGGGCTAAAGTGGTTAATGTATGTTTCATAATATAATAATTTATATCTGAAAAGTAACTAGTAACTAAAGTTTTCAAATAATTGTGGTGGAGTAAAAGTACAATATTTGCCTCTGAGATGTAGTGGAGTAGAAGTAAAAGTATTGAACATTGAACAAATACCTCAAAATTGTACTTAAGTACAGTACTTAAGTAAATGTACTTAGTTACTTTCCACCACTGGAGGAAGGCTCAGCAGCATCTCTTCAAACCATTACAACAGGCTCAAGGAGGAGGATTTGATGGAGAATGTGCGGAGAGCATGGCGAGAAGACGTAAGACGAGCCCGAAAAGTCCTCAGTGATATCACAGGGCGTAAAAAGAGGCGAAAGAGAGAGTCACTGGTACAAGCCCAGAGGAGAGAGAGAGAGAGGTACCACCTGGTTCTCTCTCTCTTTTGCAACCTGTTTGGCAATACTCCAGAAGTGGATGGTGCTAATGAGGTGCTAGAGATCCCCGACATCCTTACAGACCTGAATATCAATGGACGCACCTTGTGCTGCCTGTAGAGCACTGATCCTCAAAAGTGCGTTCCGGTGCACATAATTGAGGAGGTGAAGTCCAACAACCTATCGGTAATGTTGACATTCATTGACGGCATGAACACATTCAATCCGATCCAGATGATGAGCATCTTGATGGTTACAACCCTGTCTGCTCCATGCGATTGAGTCGATGCTCACCAACACATGTATTTCACCCATCCAATCCGGGAACGCATCTACAAATGTCTTCTAAAGCCTAACAGGTTTCTGAAAAACGTATGTTGCTACTGTATATCAGTGGTGCTCAAACTTTTTCACGTCAAGGACCCCCAAAATGATATGTAATTCGGCCGCAGACCCCCATCGCAAAATATTTAGTTCCAGGGACCCCCAGAAGCAAAGATTTGAATTACAAATGTTCGCTTTAAAGAATATGTATTCAAAGATTAGCAAAAAAACTTCAAAAAATTGCAGATCTACAAGCTCATAGCGAGGCACTTTGCACTTGCACTTGCTCTCAACCTTCCAGACCCTTGAACGAGGGCTTTACGCTGACCTGAAGAAGATATGGGGCTCCATTATGGCAAGAGTGGTTAAAGTCTCATTTTTCTTTGCCACTGTGGAGTCTGTCCTGCCCTACGGCTGTGAGCCATGGACCCTTGAGAGGTCCCTCAACGACTGCTACGCCTGCATAGTGTGGGTGGCACCTCCTCCTCCTCCACACCACCACTACCACTACTCCTGATGGGCACATGGTGAACGATACCATCCTTTACAGCAAGCTCTCAAGGCTTGGTGACAAGTTAGCAGCATGGCAGGTCATTGCCAGAGGCGCCAGGAGCTCGGGAGGCCCATCAAGTATACTCCTGTGGGACAGCAACTGACAGCAAGAGGAGGCAGAAGACCTCATATGTTGTTGGGGTATAGTGACAAAGGACAGTGGAGCGGAGAAGACCAGTGAGCTGGATAGCCTCATGGCACAGCAGTGTGTGTGTGTGTGTGGGGAGCAGCTTTTTTTTTTTTAAGCCTGGCTGAGTCAGAGTCAGTGGTGTAAAGTAACTAAGTACATTTACTTGAGTACTGTACTTAAGTACAATTTTGAGGTATTTGTACTTTACTTAGTATTTCCAATCTCCAATACTTTTACTTCTACTCCACTGTATCTCAGAGGCAAATATTGTACTTTTACTCCACTACAATTGTTTGAAAAGTTTAGTTACTTTGCAGATATAAATTATTACATTATAAAACATACATTAACCACTTTAGCCGTATTTTTTACCTAGGCTATTTGAAAATAGCAGATCTACAAGCTCACAACGCGTTGCATCGCGACACGTTGTGAGCTTGTAGATCTGCTATTTTCAAACATTTTAGTACTTTTAATGCTTTGATGCAAAATACTTTTGTACTTTTACTCAAGTAAATTTTGAATTCCGGACTTTTACTTGTAACAGAGTACTTCTACATTGCAGTATTGATACTTTTACTTAAGTAAAACATTTGAGTACTTTTTCCACCACTGGTCAGAGTAATAACAGTAGTTGCTGGCGTTTGTGTGTGTATAGTCTCTCCACATGCCTAAAGCCTATAAACTTTTTAGTTTTCCTTTTATAGTGAACTGGTACCTGTTGTGTGATCTACAGTATCTTCATTAGCATTCAAGAATGTAATATAATCTTGCGTTCCGCCCCAAACATTTCTCGAGTCCCAGCAGGGATCAGCGTCATTTTGAAGGCAGGTTTTAGCGGTAAAATAATCCACTTCATGTCATTTTCCCCCCCTTTTATTCTAAGTCAAAGCCCAGTGGACTGTAAAGGAGGACGATTCCTCTGGGAAATTACGGAATGTCGGAAGCTGACCAAATTGTTTGGGTGCAGTAATTATGTTAAGTTAATAAATCAAGATGCCGCTCTCTGATGCTTTATTCCCAGGTTTTCCATAGGGGAGACATTTTTCTTAAGCACACGTCATGTTCTCTGCCTACAACTCTACAACTTGACAAGCATATCCACCCCCCTTCTCCCCACACACACACACACACACACACACACACACACACACACACACACACGCACACGCAGTATTATTGGCTGTTTACTGAGAATTATTGGATAATGCCGTTTTACCAAGTGCCAGCTGTGAATATGCTTTGGGCTGTGATGTACAACACTGTTTTGGTAACACTTGGACAGTTTTTGGCTGCGTCAACTGAAAACTGTTGCAGAGGACGCCCGTTATATCCGTGCTGATCAAGCAAAACGGTCATCAGCCCCCTCCTCAAAGGGCCTATTTGCAATCTTGTGATGAGCGCGTGTGAGAGATTGATGGGCCCTTGTGGGTGCATGCGATGGAGGATCTTTAATGAGATCTTTAAAAGAGTCTTGTGGTTTTGGACAGAGCTTCTACTTTGACGATTATCAATAAGATGTCCCGTTTGGCACGCAGCGAAATCTGGAATGTTAATTGAAAGTGTGGAAGCTGACCCGTATACGGCAGTGTTGACAGCAAATCTTGATTTAGTTTTAGTCATATTTTAGTAATCTGAAATGTTTTAGTTTTTGTCTAGTTTTAGTCGACTAATTATCATAAGATTATAGTCGACTAAAACTACAGTTGATTTAGTCGACTAAAATGGCCGTGATGGCGTCATAATGGCTGATTTTACACTTGGTTGCATGCTGAAAATAGCCGATCTACAAGCTCACAACGCGTCGCAGCGCGACGCGTTGTGAGCTTGTAGATCTGCTATTTTCAGAGCGCAACACCTGAGCGCAACCAAACATAAAACGACTTGTCTTTTAGTTCTACTGGATCTCTTCTCCACTAGTCCCTCACTGACATTTTAGTCTAGTTTGTATTTGTTGACGAAATTATCAATATATTTAGTCTTAGTTTTAGTCATCGTAGCTTACTTTTTATTTAGTTTTTATTTAGTTTTCGTAGGTAGGTAGGTAGTCGACGAACATTTTTCATCATCGTTTTAGTCGACGAAATCAACACTACTACAGTGTAAAACTTCGTTCTTATACTGCAAGTGTTCGACCTTGACTAAATCAGCTCTGCACTTTAGAATGTTCTGAGGAGGGTGCTGTTAGCATTTCTTCAACAAAGCGCAACACTGGAGTCCGCCACTCTGCAAGAAACTGACATTTCGTGGGTGTGTTGTTGTTGCCTTTTGCATCTTTCTTCCAAGTGGCACCCTGATGCACTTGGCTTTTTACGGCTTCATGTAAATTCTCTTTTCACGGCTGCTGTGGAATCACTGTTGGTCCTTATCTCCCGTAAAGCCATGTATTTATTGCCGGTGGGACACTTTTTAGTGCCCCGCAACTGGCCATGGTGGCAAATTACTCTCCAAAAAGAGAACATTGTCTAAAAGCAATGATGAAATTGATTGAGCATGTTGCGATTTAATGGTATTCTCACTGTGCCGGTCTCGGGCACCTGTGGCCCTCGGTGCCATTAACTTGTTTTGTTACTGACAAGAGGAAAAGACGTGGGCGTTTTTGGATTCATTCATACCATCTAATTCATGATTTATATCCGCCACCTGTGGCTTTGCTGTATAGACGGTTATTGGAGGGGTTGAGGACAATTGCTACATGAATAAAAACAAGGGTTGATTTGTTTTTGGTGATACAAAAAAAATGTGTAGTTTTTATCTGTAACTGCTTGTTTGTATTCAGCTGAGATTTTGGCAATGTTCATGTCATTAATTAATTAAGCTCATCTGCCAAGAGCCATTTCTGCCCATTCTCCTCTTTTCCCCCCCCTGCAACTAGCTCTATTTTTATTTTTAGATGTCTTTTATCATCTTTTCTGTCAGTACAACCCTATTGGGAGTGGCCGCAAAGCAACGACCACTCTGTCCTTCCGTGTCTCATGATCAAAGACCCTTTACATTAGTTGTCATTGTGGTATGTTTCTACATTTTGTATGCCTTGATGTTAACAACAGTGTCCTACTCTTCCATCTGTTCCATTCTAGAACACAGACCCCGTTCACGACATGCTGCTGGACGTCATCACCTGGGTGGGCATCCTGTTGTCCTTGGTCTGCCTGCTCATCAGCCTCTTCACCTTCTGCTTCTTCCGGGGTCTCCAGAGCGACCGCAACACCATCCACAAGAACCTGTGCATCAGCCTCTTCATCGCCGAGTCGCTCTTCCTGGTTGGGATCAACCGGGCCGACCAGCCGGTAAGAGGGAGGGATGATACCACATTAACCCATTAAGACCTGGAACGCATCTGTGTCATTTTTTGATTTGAGCTAAAAAAAAGCATTATTTTACACTTTGGCTATTCAAAAATAGCAGATATACAAGCTCATAGCTACGAGCTACGAGCTTGTAGATCTGCTATTTTTTTTAAATGGTGAAAATGTGTGCAACTCTTGGAATTTAATTATATTCTGGAACCCCTGGAACAAAATATTTTGAGATGGGCGTCGGCAGCCAAATACATATAATTTTGGGGGTCCTTGAAATGCAAAAGTTTGAGCACCACTGATATAGAAACATACGATTTTCAGAATACTTTTGGGATTTAGAGGGCATTTGTAGAATCGGCTTCAGGTCTTGAGTTAACACTGCTTTATTAGCCTGAAAGTCAAATAAAGTTCAAATAAATGTAGTTATAGATTGTTTGATAAGGGTGAGAAGGCAATATTTTCATCACATTTCGTTGGCAGCCTTTCTGGCACACATATTCTGTATACTGAGATATTGGGATCCCGCAGTGATTTGACCTAAATTTGCTCAATGTATTCTGACTCACAATCTTTACCCAAAGTAATATTGCTCATGTACTGTGAACATATCAAGCATTAGTTGCACGTAATGTTACCATTGGCCTTGCATAAACCTTGATAGAATATTGGGTTATTAATTTCCATTATAATCAAGGATGCCATCAGGGCTGCTGAGTGAAGTGCATCAGAGAGCCAAAACAAGTAATTTGGAAATGCTAAGCGAAACCCTCCATCAGGCTCGGATCTGGCCTATATTCCCAGTTGTGTCTGTGATAAGATGGTTCTAGAAATTCACTTTGCACATTGCCTCAGCTTTCATCTTTTGATGGCCTGTTATGCTTGTGAAAGCAATCTACCTCCCAACACTTGTGCTCTCTTTGAAGTGTAAACACCTACAGTATGTTTGGTAAACACACACAATGGTAGATTTCAGCAAGATATGGACACGTATTAATTATTACACGAAATTCCTAACTTTTAGTACTTCTGTGGAGAAGTTTGCATGAATGTTCATTTAACATGAATGGTCCAATAGTGTCATAGACAGGTGAAACATGTCACCTCTATTGCCGTGCTGGGTACAGTACATGAAACCGCGTGCCACATAACCTAATGAGTCTTTGATTGGCCTTGAGAGAAAACTGCAGGGTCTATTCTGCAAGTGTTTCATCCCTGATTATACAGGTGACAGCAGCACACAAAAAAATGTCACATAAGTCCAAGCAAACCCACTTGAGAGACATACAGAGACAGTACAGTACAGTAAATAGACAGAGATTAATGCAGTTTATAGATATAATGATACAAGATAGATGGATGTATGACTACGTAGTCATTATGCTGTCACCTACAGCCTTTAGCTGTCACATCATCTGTGCCAGGTGTGGGTGAGGTGTTAGAAGAAGTCCAGTATGATTATATGCAAACTATAAATTGAACATTAAAAGCTTGTGTTTAAATGTTACAACGTTGTTAAGATATGACTTGTAATTTTAGGACACAGTATGACATGGCTAGTTTGATGTACATAAACCATGGTTTTTTTACAGTAATGTTAATGTAACAATATTTGTTACCACTATAAAAGAAAATCAGTCAATCAATATACACTCTTCACTGTTGGAAATGATTTGGAGTGGATGCACATGCAGTCAACACTTTTTTCCCCACACACACACACACACACACACACACACACACACACACACACACACACACACACACACACACACACACACACACACACACACACACACACACACACACACACATACACACACACACACACACACACACACACACACTCGCAATAATAATATTTTTTTTATAATGAATCACAAAATGGGGGAACTGATTATGAATATTGATTGGACTGTCAACATCATAATACATTTTTTTTCAGTCCATTAAAATATTACAAGAAGATGAAAATCATTCTCATTTAAAGAAATGCCAAGTTATGAGCTGTGCCCAAAAAAAAACATGTTTTTATCTGACTTCCTATCACAGAAAAGAAAGTCTCTTTTCCGATGTCAGGGTTCGGACAGGCTTTCCAATCTATAGTTGGGAGAGTCAGGACATCTGGAGGTGCACCGGTTCAGAGGAACGGTTCTGAGACCGTCCATCCCAAGTTTGGAACGCTGTCAATTTGTAGTTATATCACCTCCCTTGGTATTTTTAACCAATCTGTATGGTAGAGTATGTTAATAGAATATAACTAACACAACTGTGGTGGTTGGAGGTGGTCTCCCTGCATTTATATTGAGACACTTACACAGATCCTGTGGTTGTGGTGGAACACTATTGGATGACAAGAGATATTGCATGAAATCCAAAGGGTAATATATCGCATTCCCAAACGAGCTCTCCTTCGTAGCTCAACAGTAGAAATAACGGTGCTCCCGCAGAGGACCCGGGTATAGGACATGAACGTTATGGATCGCATCTTTAATTGTTTGTCAGTTATTTGATGATATCGGATCCAAAAATGTTGCGGGTCATGGGTTAGAATTGGCAAACTTACTGCACTATAAATTTATTAGATTATACCTTGGTCCAACTTTCTTGCCTTCCATAACATTTTTATGGATGTGATTCACAGAAAAACTTAAAAGATCACTCTCCTGGACTGCAATTAATGTCCACTGAACCTTTTAGTTATTTAATCGAATCAATTTCTGTGACAAAATACCCCAGTTATGTTCAATTGTGCCAATAATTGCATCAAGCCATGCAAGTAGTGTACGGAGCTGCATGTTGTGTGTGTGTGTGTGTGTGTGTGTGTGTGTGTGTGTGTGTGTGTGTGTGCGCATGTGTGCATCTTCACTGGGCCCTAAGATGCAATTGTGTCACCACTGTGTGTGTGTGTGTGTGTGTGTGTGTGTGTGTGTGTGTGTGTGTGTGTGTGTGTGTGTGTGTGTGTGTGTGTGTGTGTGTGTGTGTGTGTGTGTGTGTGTGTGTGTGTGTGTGTGTGTGTGTGTGTGTGTGTGTGTGTGTGTGTGTGTGTGTGTGTGCGCGCGCTCGCGCGGATGCGGACATGCATGCGCAGGGGGGCATAATGTAGTGCAGTAGCCTCCAACTGGCTATTGACTCCAGTTCTTCATAAAGCTTTCTGTTTATGCCAGCCGTGGCAAACAAGACCACATGGCCTCGCTGGCCGTAGCATCCATTTCGCCAATCACTGCAGGCAAACATCCAACACCCACGAAGAGCCAAACAAAGCTTGGCCCAGACTTAGCAATGCTAATTGTTGGAGAGGCAGAAAACACTGGCCGAGGTCAGTGGAGGCTGGCTAACGTCATTATTTCTCAGCGCTGCGCTCTGTCACCGATGCTCTGTCACTGACGCCGTGCCCCGGAGCAAGGCTGTTAATCCTTTATGACGGCCGGCTGAATGCCTCAAATGTGATTTCATGAATTGGAACTGATGATTGATGATATGAATCTTGGCTCTAATCGACAAACTAATCTCTCTCCCCTGTACTTCTCGCTCTTTCTCCCTCTCTTTCTTTCTTCCCTCCATCCCACCTCCCTCGACTTCGTCTTTTTCTCGTTCCCTCCTTTCTCTCTCCGTCCTCTCCTCGTGGCCTCTCTCTCTCTCTTTCTCCCCTCTGCCCTGCTCCAACAGATTGCGTGTGCCGTCTTCGCTGCCCTGCTCCATTTCTTCTTCCTGGCCGCGTTCACGTGGATGTTCCTGGAGGGCGTGCAGCTGTACATCATGCTGGTGGAGGTGTTCGAGAGCGAGCATTCGCGCAGACGCTACTTCTACCTGGTGGGCTACGGGGTGCCGGCGCTCATCGTGGCCGTGTCGGCCGCCGTCGACTACCGCAGCTACGGCACCGACCGAGTGTGAGTAGTACTGTCTGTCACAGGGAACGGCCGCGAGCACATGGTCTGTAAGCAGGGAACGGAAAGCTGTCTGTCTGTAGCAGAATTCTGTCAACACTATAGCACAGGGGTCTTCAACGGGGGGTCCGGGACCCCTAGGGGGTCCCCTGAGTTACTACAGGGGGCCGCCAAATCTTTGTGTGATAGTATTTGGCGGTTCAACGCTAGCTATTCTGAGAGGATCCTTAGCCGAAAATAGCCAGATCGGCTATTTTCAGCAAAGAGTTTTGGTGTGTAGAAGGATAAAGAGCTAAATGTCTGAAATAAACAAAAAAACATTGATTTACACTACAACGCTGATGATAGTCAACGAAGCTATCTATGAAATCGATGAAAACGTTTTATCTGCAACACAATTATACAACTAGAGGTTTGGCCGCTACGCGGCCCTCGCATCTAGTCAGTCAGACACACACTGTCTGACTGGCCGCGCACGTGAATATTTTGTTCCGCGCTGAGCATAAAAAAAAGGTTTAGCGAAAACGCACGTGCACACATGCTTATTTTGTGAGTTCGAAGCGAGACACACACACTTGAAGTCCACATGAGGAATTTGTTAAAAGTACACAGCGCGTGTCGCATGTTACAGCGCATTCCGTTACCTATTGAATTGTGTTCAAGCGGGGAACGGAGCACCGTCTGTTGTGGGGAACAATACACTGTCTTTAGTGGGGAACGGAGCACTCTCAAGCGGGGAAAGGAGCACTCTCTAGCGGGGAACGGACCAATATCTGTAGTGAGGAACAATACACTGTCTTTAGCAGGGAACGGACCACCGTTTGTAGTGAGGAACAATACACTGTCTTTAGAAGGGAACGGAGCACTCCCTAGCGGGCCACGGACTAATGTCTGTAGTGGGGAACAATACACCAGCCCAACGGAGTGTAAAAAACGGCTTATATTTTTCCATAAATGCGGCCGTACACCAACGTCGAAGTCACATTTATCAAAGGATCGTATACAGCCAATCCTAGCGTACATTAGGCCGGAGCTTTGATAAATCTCACGTCTTAAAACGAGCTTTAAACAGTTTGTTTAAATTAGTTTATAAAATGTTATATTTTCACAGGGATTATTTATTTGTGTAGATATACATTTTGGAGTGGATATATGTGTCCAGATGTCAGACAATGCTGCTCCGCAGGTCTAGAATGGAATAAACGGGCACAGCCAACGTCAACAACTGCTATCGACCAGACGTGAGATCTCAGCGTATGGTAGGCTGAAACCAACGTCAGGATATATTGATAAATGCCGAAAGTTGCGGTGATCTCGCCGTATGCCCATTATTTTGTCTGCACTGCGTTGATAAATGAGGGCCACTGTCTTTAGCAGGGAACGGAGCACCGTTTGTAGTGGGGAACAATACACTGTCTTTGGCAGGGAACGGAGCACTCTCTAGCGGGCCACGGACCAATGTCTGTAGTGAGGAACAATACACTGTCTTTAGTGGGGAGCGGAGCACCCCTCTCTAGCGGGCCACGGACCAATGTCTGTTGCGGCCGGGGAACAGAGCACTGTAATGCTTAACTGCTTATCTGCTGCTCCAGGATGAAGTTGTCCTCGAGCTACCTTAGGTTTACCTCAAAAGATCCCATAAAATGAGTTTTTAAGTGATGGACCTCTCGCCACTATTGCAAACATGCCAGAAATATTGTCGAAGGGAAAAAAGCGAATCCTACTAGAAAGTAATGCTGAAGGGTTACAACATTATTAAGTGGAATATCTGGATGTGACATTTTGAGTGAACTTTGCGATGTTTGGGGGTGCATTGTTAATGTGACAGGTACTGTGTGAAATGTCATTTCCAAATATTGGGGTTAAAAAATATATATATATATATATACAGTATACCTCGCTGACTGAAGCACAGCGAAATGCTGCGAACTTTGCTGCAAACTTTCCAAAAGTCGTGCAAGGTTTCGCCAGCGCTAATGCAGTACACACACAGACCCTGCAACCTGGGAACATTAAATCTGTATTTACTTGTATCCAGCCCACTTGTCATGGTCTGACCTCTGCTTTCCACTCCACAAGCTCTTTAAAGCGGTTCTGTCCATTAGAATTTCTGAATTTCTGAGTTTATTGATGAATAAATAAATTAGTTATCCAAAAGAGCAAACCAGATGCTCCGAACACTTTGTGAGACTAACTTTTTTCGTCGATGTTGTGGGTCATTAGAGTCCCTTTCCCCTTATCCAACCTAGCACCAGAACATCATACAAACAGTATATAGTAAATAGAGATGTTTTTAGTAATGCCATGTTGTTGTTGTTGTCGTTTTCCAACCTTTCTCTCTTAGCCTGCCTTGCCTTGTGTCTGTGTGGATCTATGTCGATGAATATACTGCTAACAAACTGACAACTGTTTGGCTCCGTAAGCCGGGAGCTCGGAACAATATTGCAGGGCTTGCTCCTGTAGCGATACCTCCATCATCAACTTTTAATGATGCCGAACAGTTACTCAAGCAGCGCACTTGTGCTGAATTGACATTGTTTTGACAGTGAAAAAATGCTAACTCCAAGAGATGGTTGTTGCTGGATGAATGTCAGGCTACTGCGGTTAAGGCCTTCAGCATTTATACAGGGAGTACCCAAAATGATTGGCCCTGAGAGGAGACCACAGAGATGGACCGAGCGTGGAAACGGGAGCGTGTGAGGGATCTGTGGGCAGAGGAGATGGAAGGTGAACGAGTAGACAAATACACAAGTGCGAGAGAGAGAGAGAGAGAGAGAGAGAGACAGACAGAGAGAGATTGGCCGTAAAGGGAAGGACAAAGAAAAAAGGGAAGGACAAAAGAGACAGATTGGAACAATCTAGGGAGACAGACGGAGCTGGGGAAACAGTAATCTGTATGCATTCTTATATTTCCTTCAGAGGTGAGTTGAGAAATCATTTACATTTGCCCGGCTCCTTCTCTCTGAAATATAAACCAGTCTGGTGAATCAGTGTCATGCCAAGTGGACCATAGCTCCCGTTCTCCTCCCGGTTTCATCCGTATCCCCCATCTGAAAATAATGAAGACCAGCATCAGCAGTTTATTTCCGAGATGTTTATCATACAAGGGCGTGTGCTGGGGCACACACACACACACACACACACACACACACACACACACACACACACACACACACACACGCACACACGCACACTCGCAATGACACAGACAGACACGTATACGCACAGGCGCACGGGAAAGCGTAGCCATTAGAGAGCGCGTTTGGGAGCCATGGTCCTGTGGTGATGGATGAGGCGATAGCTGCCACCGCCTGAACCACAGTATCATGTGAATAATTAAACCCCGCCACCGGTGGAACAATTATACACGAGCAAGCGGTGAGGGATGAGGAGAGGTACATGGTGTGACACGGCGTTGGAGGGGGGGGGGGGGGGGGGTTGTTGCTTTGGTTGGCACACCTTTACCGCCTCAAATAGAGTCAGAGGGGTGGGGAAACCCCCGAGGATGACGTACGGTACAAACAAAATGGCCGCCGCGTGAATAAGGTCCATTCGGTCGCTAGCTGTGTTTTTATCTGAATCTGCAGGCTATGCACGAGAATGCTACGCACACCAAAGTCCTTAAATAGTGGTGCCAGCCCACGGCAGAATAGTCTAAATAGTAGTCTTTAAGAGACAAGATGTTGGCCACACACACTGGTAGCAAAAGTTCTAATACTTTATAAGAAAGCGCTGGAGAGAGTAAAACGTTTTGGTTTCTTTTTACTCTGCATCCAAAAATAAAGTATTGGCACTTTGGCTACCAGTGTGTGCTGCTATTTGCATCTGCAGGCTCACATGGAAAGAGACACATTATGGCTTGTTTCAGTCGGAGTATAGCCAACTGATGTATTGTTTTATACATTATAATCGGTTATAATATCAGGAGTGAAGCTGTACATGATGTGGTTGAAGATAAACCCATGGACCTGAATGCTTAAAAAAGGGTGCTGCAACTAGCCTCAAGGGCAGAGAGGAACGTTGTGATCAAATGTGACTGTGGCCTTGACAGATATACTGCACTTTCCCTTTCAATGTGAAAGTCTCCCTTTGCACATTCTAAAGTGAGATTAATTCTACAAGGTGTAGTTCTAAAACAAGTAATATATCATTTAATGGTTGTGATTTTCTGATTTCATATGAAATGGGGAAAGGGGGGGGGGGGGGAGAATGCAATGCAATGCTCTCTGTGGCATTCAGCCGCCGATGCTCAGCCATTCAAATTCCCATGTAAAAAAAAACTGGGGAAGAGATGGATCGAGGTTTACCCTAAATATGCCATAGAGCAAGGCACTTAACTTGCCCATTACTCCCAGTGGATCGGCTCAGTGGCCAGGAGAACAAGACAGGTTCTACTGCGTGCGTGCGTGCGTGCGTGCGTGCGTGCGTGCGTGCGTGCGTGCGTGCGTGCGTGCGTGCGTGCGTGCGTGCGTGCGTGCGTGCGTGCGTGCGTGCGTGCGCACATAACTGTGAATGAAAACGTTGACTGAGTTAATTTCCCGTCTTAGCCCATTAAGACCTGAGGCCGATTCTTACTAATGTCTTCTAAATCCTAACAGTTTTCTGAAAAAGGTATGTTTCTATATCAGTGGTGCTCAAACTTTTTCATGTCAAGGACCACCAAAATGATATGTATTTGGCCGCGGACCCCCATCTCAAAATATTTTGTTCCAGGGACCCCCCAGAAGCAAAGATTTTAGTTAAAAATGTTCGCTTTAAAAGAATATGAATATATTCATTTGCACACATTTTCTCGATTAGCCGATTTACAAGCTACGAGCTTGTATATCTGCTATTTTTGAATAGCCAAAGTGTAAAATAATGCTTTTTAGCTCAAATCAAAAAATGACACGGATGCGTCTTAATGGGTTAAATAAAAGTAATAACATAATGCAGTTTGACCACGCTGAGACAGACAAAGTGTCTTGTGATGCATCAACAGAGATGCTATTTGCTCGTCGATGGGCAAGGTGCTATTTCAGTTTCATTAAGCAGACGGGGAATACACACACGCTCGGAAGACGGTAGAGTTAATAATTGTAAGTGTCTACAGTACGTGAACAAGCTCTTATGGGCCTTCTGAAGGCAGAAGATTGCTGTTCGAAGGCACAGAGCACTACACTTACTAAAGAAGCAATAATGGTCTTAACCCGCTTGACCCCACGCACTTCACATTTTCCTTTTCTGCCGGTTGTTCACATTATATACCAAGTTATACCGCCGTCATCAGAACTGCTATATCCCTCTCAAATAAAAAAAAAAAAAGCTGTCTTTGTGCATTAAGAGAGTAAGGAGAGAAAACACAAAGGAGAGAAAACAGGTCAAAAGATAAATCAGAGACATGTCGTCTACATGTATACATATTGCATTAGAAAAGTAGCAGGTATGTGGTTAAGACATACTGTAAGGTGCATAAAGATGAAGTACGTGAGGTACAGTACAGCACTGGAACGGCATAGACTTATAGTCTTATGTGCTAGTGACATATAGTCCACATGCCGAACCCCCCTGTCTTGTAAAGCCAGTCTTGTAAATCTCCCTGTGATCTGGTAGAGAGAAACAATACAGCTCTCAAGCTTCATTTATAACAATGACTCAAAGAGCCTTTTGACTATCCACTCGAGTGCCATTTTTGTGCGGGTATACAGTATATTCGTACAGTATATGTACCTCTGTTCTCCATGTGTTTAGTTTGTGTGTGTGCTGCCTCCTGTTATCTCCTTGATACCAGTGAAGGGGGAGCACCAAAGGAACAGTTGATGTTTGCTGTAGTCTCTCATATCATTTCTTGCTTCAAAAGAAATGTCGACAACAGAAACATATGTACAAGCGTGGACCAGGCCAATCTTTGTTTTGCTGTGTCTGCTATCAGTGTGACCGCGTTGTCATGCATTGCACTGTGTTGTGTATTTTGTAAACTGGGTTCGAGATGCATCTGTTGGAGAGAAAGTATTACAGCAAGAAAAACATTTCCGTTTTCAAATGTTTCTGAATGTTTAGTTGCCAAACATATATCTGAAAAAGCATTTTGAATTTGAATGCCACATTTTATTTTCAAATACAGTTTTTCTTAACGTGGAACTTTATCGTGAAAACTTCTTGGAATTTGTTTCGACATGTTTTGAGGCTGCTGGTGTGTTGTCGACACATTGGGAATTATTACTGTATGTCAGATTTTCACGCCCTCCAGTCATCTCGATCCTCTATACATACGGCTAGCTCACCATTACTTTCAGCCCCCACATCTTTCTTTAGTGCGTCCACTTTGGTACAGTAGGTCTGGGATGCCCCCGTGACCGGTGCCCGTATATTGACTCCCATAGTACAAGCTTGATGTCTGGGAGCTCTCCAGTGTCTCTAGTAGTGACCAGCTTGTCCTGGCTGCCATCTTCTCACTCACTCTTGGTAGCCTACCCATAATAATACAGATGCATGATATTGGTAACATGCTTGTTACGGTTGATGTTTACATCCTACCCTAAATATACAGTATTTTTTTCCTTTTCAAATACAGTATTTTTAAAGGATAAACATAAAAAAGACTGTATAATACATTTTTGGTTGTTGTTTGCGAAGTTATTTCAGTTATTGCCACAATTGATCCTTTAAAAATACAGTATTTTTAAAGGATAAACATAAAAAGCACTTTGCGAAGCACCCAGTTTTGCCACAATTGAGGTGAGCTCCTCTACACAATTCAGATTGCCATGAAAGCTAATTCACTCCCAGCCAGTTCCATCCTACCTCTCCATCAGCCTAGACGATGATGTGGCTGTACTGTATGATCTGTAATTCTTTCTGGTGGACAAAATTGGATAGTGTCTATCTGTCGCTGCGCCGGAGATTAAAAGATGAATAATTCAGCCGCGGGGCATGAATCAAGTGCCCTTATCTTTTTTCCCCTCCCCTCTTGGTCATCTCAAAGGTGCTTGCCCTGTCACTATCAACAGAAGATAAATACAAAATAAAAATCTATTTCTTCTGCTATCAGAACTATGCAGTTTCATTGGAACAGATCAAGGGGTGATGTGGGAGGTCGAGTGAGGCCATGTCATTTGATTACTGACATAATTGTTTGGCGTTCTACAGAGTCCTACGTCGGTTAACATGGACACGCTGTACGAGACACTTTGTTGAGTACTTGCCCCCGTGTGCATTAATGCCCATGTCAGGGTCAGTCCGGTTCCATTGTAGCGATGCAGTCAGGATTGCGACTGAGAAGTAATTGAATGATTTGTCCATAAATTATTACCGATGACGGTAATTTGGCGTGTGAATTGAACGAGTTGGGTACATAATTGACCTCAGCCCTTATTAAGCAGACTTGAGAGGCTCTAGCACAGCCGTAGCAGTTTTGACTACATCCCATTGCATCCCCCCCTCAACCCTCCCAGTACAGTGGTGGAAAAAGTACTCAAATGTTTTACTTAAGTAAAAGTATCAATACTGCAATATAGAAATACTCTGTTACAAGTAAAAGTCCGGAATTCAAAATGTACTTGAGTAAAAGTACAAAAGTATTGTCATCAAAATGTACTAAAAGTACCAAAAGTAAGAGTACTCGTGAGGCAGAATGTCCTATTTCAAGTTTTCAAATGTATACAAATCTTTTGAAAATAGCAGATCTACAAGCTCACAATTGTGTTCTTGTGATCGGCTATTTTCAAATGGCCGAAATGTATATAGGACTGAAGTGGTCCATGTATGTTTTGTAATAATAATCCAAATCTACAAGTAACTTGTAACTAAAGTTGTCAAATAATTGTAGTGGAGTAAAAGTACAATATTTGCATCTGAGATATAGTGGAGCAGAAGTAAAAGTATTGGAAATTGGAAATACTCAAGTAAAGTACAAATACCTCAAAATTGTACTTAAGTACAGTACTTAAGTAAATGTACATAGTTACTTTACACCACTGCTCCCAGTGCAGTCTATGCATGTTACGGCAAAGAAAGTGCCGTTTCCGTCATTGACACTGAAAGCTGAAAATCCCCCTTGGAATCTCGCCCTCAAAATTCTCAGTGATGGTCATAGTTCTCCCCGCCCCTCATGGGGCCGTGGTGTGATTTGAAGTACCCATTCCAACGTGTCACTCCAACTTCACAGTTGATGTATGTTTATCCTCTGAGCAGGACAATACAAATCTAACCTCAACGCTCTCTCTCTCTCTCTCTCCCTCCGTCCGTCTGTCGCCTGTCATCCTCTCCATGACTTTCCCTTGATAATCTCCCTTTTTCCCCTCTCTCTCTCTCTCTCTCTCTCTCTCCCTCTCTCTCTCTCTCCCCCCATCTCTTTCTAATTGCAGTTGCTGGCTTCGCCTGGACACCTACTTCATTTGGAGTTTCATAGGACCGGCAACCTTGATAATTATGGTAAGCATGTCCCCCTTCTGCTCATTAACCCTACTTAGCCTGCGGGTCGCCGCTTAAATGGTCCACAGAGATCTCTCATTTTTTTCTTTTCTTTTTTAGCTCCCCTTCACAATCTCTCTCTCTCTCTCTCTCTCTCTCTCTCTCTCTCTCTCTCTCTCTCTCTCTCTCCCCTCCCCCCCTCCCTGCCCCGTTGAGAATACACGTTATGCCACTGTGGGGTACAGAGACGTGGGAAGAAATGGGTGAGAAGTGTGAAAAAATTTACTGTACTTCATTGGCCATTGCACTCACTGACTTGGATGGTTTGGGTGGTGGTGGGGGTAGGGGGTGGTCTTGAAGTAATAAGTAATGCAATAATTATGATAGATTTTGCCCCCATTCCGACTCCCTCTCTATCACTACATCTTTTAGTTGTCGGGCATAAACCTCCTATCTCCATATTTCAACATTTTCATGTTTATTTTTCCTAAATGAATGCCCTACTTTGTCATTCTACAGTAGTGCAGTGTTGATTTTGACAGCACATTTTGATTTAGTTTTAGTCATAGTCTTTTGAATAAAATTCCATTTAGTTTTAGTCATATTTTAGTCATCTGAAATGTTTTAGTTTTAGTCTAGTTTTAGTCGACTAAATATCAAAGATTATAGTCGACTAAATCTACAGTTGATTTAGTCGACTAAAATGTGTTTTGGCAGTGCCTTGATGGCGTCGTAATGGCTGATTGTACACTTGGTTGCATGCTGAAAATAGCCGATCTACAAGCTCACAACGCGTCGCGCTGCGACGCGTTGTGAGCTTGTAGATCTGCTATTTTCAGAGCGCAACACCCGAGCGCAACCAAACATAAAAAGACTTGTCTTTTAGTTCTATCTCTTCTCCACTAGTCCCTCACTGACATTTTAGTCTAGTTTTTATTTGTTGACGAAATTGTCAATATATTTAGTCTTAGTTTTAGTCATCATAGCTTAGTTTTTATTTCGTTTTTATTTAGTATTCGTCAGTGAAAAAAAGGTAGTCGACGAACATTTTTCGTCATAGTTTTAGTCGTCAAAATCAACACCACTACAGTGTCACTAAAATAAATAGCTAAAATATCCGATCTACTAACTCACAACGCGTGGCAATGTGACACGTTGTGAGAATTTTAAAAAAAAAATTGTGAAAGTGAAAAGTAACAGTTTTGGGACATGCATGGTTTACCCCCGACAGAGTCGTTTTGTATCTTCTGCAGAAGCATCCAGGGATATAGCCCAATATGCAAGAAGGACATGCACGCACGCACGCGCACACACACACACACACACACACACACACACACACACACACACACACACACACACACACACACACACACACACACACACACACACACGTACACTTAAGCAGCAGATATGTACGTGCTTAAGTGTACACATGCACACAAACACACATGCATACACATTCACACACACACGCACACGCACACACACACACACACACACACACACACACACACACACACACACACACACACACACACACACACACACACACACACACACACACACACGCGTACACTTAAGCAGCAGATATAACTAGGGCTGTCCTTGCCTGAACAAAAAAAATGCTCAGCTGACAAATAGTTCTGGGATTTTCTAGGCTAATCAAGTACAGTACATCACTTGGGGAGCCATCTTGCAGCACGTTTCCTCCGGCGAATTAATGCAGTCGTGCAAGAGAACCTCTTTGGATACAATGTTTATATAAATTAGATCTAGTGTTCATCCGTTGAAGCCAACAAATTGCCGTTGTGGCGATGCCATAGATGTGCTTATAATTTGCCACGGCGTGAGTCATAGAGCATGAAAAATAAAGTGGATACAAAAAAACATTAATAAAAGTATCATAAGCAACTAAAATCTGACAGATTAATCAAGTAAATAGAAACGGGAGAACCCCGCTCCCAACCCCCATAAACGAGTACTGTAGACTGTAAAGAGGTTGACACACACACACACGCACACGCACACGCACACGCGCACACACACACACACACACACACACACACACACACACACACACAGTCATTGCCTCGTGTACAGTTTCTGCGCCCAGCTTAGATGTTGTTTCTGAATACAAACATGCATAATGCTATTTCATGCTCCAGTTTGGGCTAATCGCTCACAATACACTCCTCCCTCCATTCAGTGTGACTCAGTTCTTTTTCTCTGAAATTCTTCAACAAGAATATCTACACCAACAAATAATGGTTGGCGTAGGGATCCTATTCTCCTGCTGGGAGTTGGGTGGAGGGTTAGTGATGTTGCAGTAATAAGTAAAAAGAAAAAAGAATAATGAATTAAATCTTATTTTGTGAGGAAACTGATTCTTGGAGGGAGAAATACGGGAGGAAAATAGAATATATATCCTATGATCCCACCAGTGAAACATGAGAGCACTGGTTTTACGTATTGCAATGTATTGAACAGATGTTGGCCAAAATGTATGGCTGCCATTGGCCAAAAGTGGTTTGTAGTAGTTTGTAGTAGGTTTAAACCATTTCAAGGTTTAAGCCCTTGAAAGGGGTCTGATTACATTACCACAATGTGGAGACACAAATTGTTTAATAAGTCAGGAATAATACATTCTTTATTTATTTTCACATAGGGTCATTTTCTTTCTTTTGTTTTTTTCTTCAAATACTGGTTTTCTGTCTGCCTCTGGTATACATACAAATCATTTATTACACCTCCAGCATACACAATCATAATAATGTAATGTGCTATTGTTTCTAGAATGCTAGCAATGCTGCAATCTCTTAACATTTTGTTCAATAGTTAAACTCTCACACAGCCAATCTCAAACTCTGTCAGAGGATGTTGTGCTAATTTGCCTCAACTTTGAAGGTATTGAGCCACAGATTGAGCCACATAATCTCTCTATCTCTCTCTCACTCTCACTCTCACTCGCTCACTCACACACACACACACACACACACACACACACACACACACACGCACACGCAAAAACGCGTCACCTTTCAAACACTTTTCCACTAGAGAATAAACTAAAATTATCACTACAGTACATGTCATTATAGTGACATGTAGTGATGCTATGTCACTACATAAACATAAGCATCCCCCACACCCATGTGCTCAGCATGACCATCTGAGCACCCATCAGCTGGGTGAAGCTTAAACTGAATTTCCCTCACGGGATCAATAAGGTCTTCCATTCACTGCATTCATGTTGAAAAGACGAAGAAAAGCGCCCACTCAAAACACTGAGAGACTTGCAAAGCATACTGCTGTAATGCAGCCTTGTGAATTATTATCATTTTATTTTATTATCTTTTTTTTTTTTTAAGATTACTGCCTCACTGTTTTACAAGCTGAACGAGCCATTGAGCAGGATTACGCACCTGGAAAAAGTAGCTGCATTTTCAAATTAAATAGTATCTGGAAGAGGGATCTTAATAGTGCTGTGAGGTTTAGCCAACGCTGACTCAATTATTAAAGTTCGGTAACGTCTTTTAGGACTTTGAAGAAATAATGTAAACATACACAAAATCTAATAAGGAAAACGGATTAAGATTAATGGGAAAATGGTCGCGTGTGGCTGAAGTTGAATAGACAATGACATGTACAGTAGAGCCAATTATTCCCTGTGGTTGACTGAGAACGTGATGAGAAATATGTGTTAATATGGTACGATGGGAAAGGCTGTCTCATGCTGCTTTCTTGCCTCAGTATCTTCAGTTTAATCTGAAGTACTGTTCAACCAGGGGTCATCAATATGTCCGTACACGGACAAATGTGTCCGTGGCAAAGACTTGGTCTCGTCCATGGCAAATTTTAGATTTAATTTTTTATACACCATTATAATTTTGATCGTAAGACCCAATTACTAAATGTCAGTCTCTAGGTTTTCGTCAGAATATGTATATGACACTGATTTACTACGTCACTATGGCACATTAGGAGTCCACTAGGATAGTGGTTTGAAAAAAAAAAAAAAAGGATGAGTGGTTCTCAAATGTTTTACAGTATTTGCAAGGACCCTCTTAACTCTGAGAGTGTACCAATGGAACCAAATGGACCCAATGGAACCAAAATGTCCACCACAAGCCGGCATGGCGATGACCCCTGTGTTCAACCACTGAATCTTTATAGGATTCTGCGTACATATGTATGCATGCATATCCATCCATCCGTCTGTCCCAACCTCATGAACGGAATATCTCAGGAAAACCTTTCTTCAAAATTTGCACAAACATCAAAAAAAAAATTTCTTTGCACAACAGAAATTCATCTTTCAAAAAGGAAACTGAAACGGTATGAAAAAGTACTGTTTTATACCGTTCATGTCCATAGAGTGAATAACTTACATTAAATTACTTTTAAGTTCTTTCCCTACATAATATTCTGTTCTGGACAGACCTGCGACTGGTTGGTGGAGGCATTCAACCAACCACGATGGCTGCATTTTTTTGTTAGAGATTTAAAATGAATACAATTTAAATAAGGGATGTTTCAAAAGTGTCTTCTCTCCCCCCCTTTCTGTCTCTCTATCTCTCCTTTTTCTCTGTCTCTCCACTTCCCCCTTTGTCTCCCTTTCCGTGTCTCAGCTCAACATAATCTTCCTGGGCATCGCTCTCTACAAGATGTTCCATCACACGGCTATTTTAAAACCGGATTCCGGCTGCCTGGACAACATCAAGTAAGAGCACTCATCAGTCAGGTTCTCCCATTAGAAACCGAGTAGTTTACACTGTGGCTTCAGGTTACAGTTGGAAAGAGTGCTTCAAGGCAGCTAGTGACGAGGGTCAGCTGGTTCAATTAATCACAGTGTAGAATTTCACCTTGTGCAGACAATTTCTCCCTTCTTTTTCGTTTTTTTTTTTTATATACCAGTGGCCCTGATTTGTGTGATAGTTTCATTTTATTCCGCTTTGCCAGGCCAAAACGGAGTGTTTTTGAACTCGTTCCACTGTTGTGTCAGTCTTTGAACGCTTCTTAAAAGCCCTCGAGCCTGTGAACATCTTGCTCAAGGCGCTCCCGAAACCTGAGCCCTGCGGGCAAACACCTCTCCGTTGATCCTGGATAGGTTGAGGTTGTGTCAGCCCCTGGGTTAAGACAGGACAGCTATTCTGCAAGGACGTCCGTCTTTATTATCTGAAGAGCACGCTCGTCTGCAACGTGGAAAGGCCTGGAGACAATCTGGCATAATTAACCTGGTGCTATCTCCGTGTCAGAATAGTGCAGATGAATATTCATATTTGTGTGCATGTGTGCATGCGTACATGTACACGCATACTTGCGTGCCGGTCTGCCTTTCAGACTGATGTTAAATTATGAAGGAGATTATAAAACTGGATAGGATGCCCACTAGCTGTGGCGTTTATGAGAGCCAGTGTTGTTACATACAAAGGACTTCGATAAACCTCGGGGAAAGGTCATTTGCATCGTCGATATTGTAGCTTTGGGGAAGTGGAACATTTCATCCTCCGTGCATTAAACTCTTATGGAAGTTAATGCTGTTGGTGGTTTAGCTACTGTGTACCCTCCAATTCCTCTTAAAAATATGGCTGGCTGGAACACGTATTGACCTCTGGTTTCGTCTGTAAAACTCTGATGTTTAACTTTGTAGTGGGGGAAAGTAGTATAAAATTCAAAATGACAAGTATGACATTTTATTACAATGAAATGAAATCTAAATCGGATGAAGCAACATCGCTTCGAAACTATTTTGAGTAAAACGACTCGGCTACTCCCCCGACCGGTGCTTTTCAGACCGCAATTAAGTCAGTGGAGAGCAATACATGTTGACGAGTACTGTGGCTTTCAACTGAAATGAAAAGCTTTTTACTGCTGTTCGTATTAAGCCCTGGACCCGCATTTTTGGCCATCATGTGCTTTAGCCCCAGCTTTACCCAGCGTTGGAATGATTCTGCAGACAAAGGTGGAGTTGTTTTGTTGCCTCTTCGGATAAGAGACTCTCCTATGCTTTCGCTGCCTGCCTCTCCTTCTTTTAAGGCACTCTAGACACATTAGTGTACTTTATGGCTGAGATGCAGGCTGCTGCTGTTTTGTATCGCGACGTCCCTTGCCATGACGACCCAGTCTGCCCTGTTCTTATTTGTACAGTGACACATTCACTCAGCCTTAAGCCTGAATTGAGCTTTGTGTTGTGTGGCGGTGTTGCACACTGAACATAGCAGATCTACAAGTTCGCGACGCATCGCGCTGCACACACACATGCACAGGTTGATGCACACTCCCGTGCACGCTCAAGCTCGTTTGCAGCTGTCTTTCGCGCTCTGGCTGAAACAGACACAGACACACACACACACACACACACGCACACACACACACACACACACACACACACACACACACACACACACACACACACTCTCTAACTCTCTCTCTCTCTCTCACTTACAACCACATGAGGAATCAGTTCATTTGGCACTCTGGCTGGTGCACTGAAGCCAGCTTTCCAGAGGATGTGTGCTGTGTGAACTAGCAGTGACATCTCTTCCTGAATAGTAAACTATACATTGTGGTGGGTGGGGAGACTGAGATAACTGCACTCGACATGGCTAGTCTAGTAGACCCGTGTGTGTCCTCAGATCAGTTAGCACTGCAGTGGTGCTCCCGACTGCTGTCAGCGGTGGAAAAAAAGACTGCTCTGGAAAGAGCCAGGTTCAGTAGGCCTACTTGGACTGAGTTCAATCAGAGAAGGACATAATGGCAGGAACTTTTTTAGAGCTAAATGGTTTTGTTCCAAAACAAGAAATTCAGCCCTTTTCTTGCCTGACAAAAATATTGTCGACAAAAAACAAAAGAAACACCAAAAAAAACTGTGATTAGCCTTCAGCCGTCATGCTGTTAACACATTCCACGCCAGAGTTTAATATCATAATGTACTCACCAGTGCCAGCGATTTATTGTTGTTTTATTGTTTTTTCCACGTCGCCACAGACCTCGCTAAATACCTTAAGATCGCGCGTTAAACTGTTTGTAGACACACAGGGTAGCTGTGTGAGTGGCCCAGAGAAGACCGTTTCAATCGGCGACATTCCATTTTGCAGTAGTCACAGTTTATGTTAAACAGCGTTCAGCGAGGAGGAAAAAAACTCAGAGATAATGGCGGATTAGGGGAAGATTTAGAGCAGCGGCGGGTGTGAACGAAAATCTCCGGATACGGATATTTCCATATCCGGGTGTGCTACAATGAAATGTGTCACTACGAGGGAGGCCTACAATGAAATGTGTCACTGCGAGAAAAAAAAGAAAGAAAAAAAGACCACTTCGCGTAGAACTACGCGACTGGCACGCTGCGCAATTATTTAGGTTTGCGTAGAACTACGCGATTGGCACGCAATGTGTTAATTGCTAAATTATATTGTTTTAAAAAATGGGTCATACTAACTGTACCTGTATCTATTTCTTAAATTAAAAAATACATTTTGATTAACAATTATTTAAGATGGTGACATGGTGCATCTGACTAAGCCAGGAGAGAGTAACAACACCAACAAAAATGAAAACCGCACAGCGATTCTCAATCACTTTGGGGCTAAAGGCTAACCAAAGCTTTCAGCTGTTAAGGCACACATAGGTGTTATCATTATGTAGGATATTTCTTATCGTATTATATTCAGAGATACTAAACGTGTGCGCACCATCCCGCGCATACACTTCTATGAGGTTCAGTAAGCCAAACATAATTCTGTTAAAGTTTGGCTACTCTATCCTGGGCATGACTCGGGCACCGTCCAACAGATTGACTTGGCGCGTGTCTCTGATGACCCCGGGGGGTGTGCCGTCCCGAGTGGGAGTTCAAGAGTGTGATCTCATCACATCCTCTCATACACTAGCCTACATGCGGTGCAACATAAGAGGTCGTCAGCCTTTTAACCCCTTAAATCCCGGAACGCATATGTGTCATTTTAGATTTTTAGCTATGAACATTATTTTATACTTTGGCTATTCAAAAATAGCAGATATACAAGCTCATAGCGCGGCACTCGATGCTGCCGCGCTATGAGCTTGTAGATCTGCTATTTTTTTTTATCGTGAAAATGTGTGCAGATCTTTGAATATATATTTAGTTCCAGGGACTCCAGAAGCAAATATTTGAGTTCAAAAACTTTGCTTTAAATAAATGTGCACACATTTTCACAATGTTTCAAAAATAGCAGATCTACAAGCTCATAGGGCTTGTATATCGGCTATTTTTTTATAGCTAAGGTAAGCTAAAGTGACATGGATGCGTTCCCGGTTTGAATGGGTTAAGGCCCGAGAGTTTGAAGACCCACAATGTGTTTATTTACCCAAGTGCTCTACCGAAGTGCACTTTGAGGTGAAATGTAATGTCTGCTGTATTCAAATGTCAACACTTGCCATTTATCACCACTGCCTAATGGTAACCATAAACTCAATTACATTTAGTAATGATGCTTCTTAAAGGGCATCTTCCTGTTGTAGCAGGGTATCACTCTGTCAAAAAGGAGAGTGATGTCGCTTTAATCCAGAAGAGTGTGGTGGCCCTGTTTACCTGTTTCAATGGTGGTCTTCCATGTTTTGATTGAAAAGACCACAGAGCGTCTGAACATTGGTTTTAGTGTTAAGTTGCTTTTTGTGTACAGAATCCAGAAAAGGAGCGTTTTGCATGTGTGTGGGCGCATGCAAACGTGTGTGAACTGTGAACGCATCCTTCTGGGTATCACCATGTGTCTTTGTTTTTTTGTGCTGTTGCAGATGTATTGCTTTTAGTTGCTCTTCAGTGAGAATATTGACTCGTGGGGCTTGTATGATTTATCGCAGTGGCCTCCCACACCGTACTAAAGACCTGACCTCTCCACCGTGAGTCCTCTGCGTTATGGAGCCTCGGTGGAAAATGCCACACTGCGTGGTTTTTGTCAGCGCTCATTCATCTGGCATCTGAATTCTCGGCCGGGAGTCATCATTCAAACATACACACGCACACACACACACACACACACACACACACACACACACACACACACACACACACACACACACACACACACACACACACACACACACACACACACACACACACACAGTAGTGCCACCGTGCCGTTTTGCACAACCAGTTGGCTATACGAGGATTTTAGCAAGCGCATTTCTGACAGCTCTGTTAGAAGCTCACAACACGTTGTAAGCTTGAAAATCTACGCCCCTCTGTTTGTTTTTGTTTTTAAATCAAACCCTTTCTGAAATTGTAGGTATAGAACAGTATCTAGAATTGATATTTCCTGTCATAAGAACGCTCTGCTTCTGTGTCACACACAGCAGAGGAAGTTATCAGTCCTTGTGCCTCGGTGACGTGTTTGCTTGTTATGAAGATGTGTTGGTTATGGTATCCATGGCGATAAGCATCCTTGGGTACCCAGCGAAGCAGGTGCTGGGAACACCGCCCTTTAGGGCACATTCTATCCATGCTATTTTATATCTGCAGCTGTAATGATCTGACCATTCATTCTAAATGATCCAACATTAAATAAACTGCATATTGTTGTCTATTTTCAAATTATAAATGGGAGATATTTGTCAGAGGGAATTGAGTTGATGGTGATGGTGGCTGATGGTGGGGCGGTTCAAGGCGAGTTTAAAGTCGCGTAATGTATACGTGAGATGATTCCACTGAGCTTAATGAGGTGCTCTCTTCTCTCATCTATGTGTTCCCCATTAGTGTTTGATGTCACGTTTTCTGTTCAGATTTCATCACGCTACTTTGTTTTAATATGAATGTTACAGCTCTCTGTCTCTCTCTCTCTCTGTCTGTCTCTCTCTCTCTCTCTCTCTCTCTCTCTCTCTCTCTCTCTCTCTCTCTCTCTCTCTCTCTCTCTCTCTCTCTCTCTCTCTCTCTCTCTCATTATTTCACTTTCTAGCTTTTTTTGTAGTGTCTTCTTTTCATTTGAACTGATTTGAACCTTTTTATTATTTCATGCTATGTTTATATGTATTGTTATCTTCCCATTTTTCATTTTCTTTTTAGCTACCGTTATTATGATGGATGTGTTATTGTCGAATGGCACTGGTAAGATTATTCTCAGCGGGAGATGTAGAATAGGGTAGATGTTGTGTTTTATGTGTGGTTGTTGTTTTTGCCCTTTCCCCTCAATCTCATACACAGTCTGCTAGCCTACAGTATAATGTTTGACACACGGATCAGTGCCGTAGAAATTGGTGCAAATTGAAGATTTCAGCGGGTATAGAGCACCGAAGTCCTGACGTGACTCGTTCATCCCCAGGTTTGCGGAAGTAATTTCTCTATGGAGAATAACATTGGGTCATCTTAGAATCGTCTCATATAAGAATTGTGGTCCAAAAATAAACACCGCGTGTCGGCGTTATTGTCAGGGAGGAGGTTCTTTATCGTTTATGATAGTCAGTCACTTATATTTGATACAGTCTGTTTCTGGCGAAAATGTAACTAATTCGGCGGAAGTAACATTAGCGTTTTCTCACCGTCAGTTGATGCTTCATATCCGTAAGAGTCAACACGCCGGGGTCATTTGTTTATTTTTGGAACACAGTTATTATTTGACGCGATATTCAATACGTCTATGGGATTCAGAACGGGGGTGGAAAACTGCGAACCAGGTAGACAAACAAAGGATGTGTAAATGACGTCAGACTTCGGCGGTCTATAGGGCAAGATTCTGGGACATGACGGGTCGAGCATCTTTTGAGAAGAATTGTGATGTGATTGGCAGTGGTGTAAAGTAACTCAGTACATTTACTTAAGTACTGTACTTAAGTACAACTTTGAGGTATTTGTACTTTACTTGAGTATTTGAGTAATACTTTTACTTCTACTCCACTACATCTCAGAGGCAAATATTGTACATCTATTCCACTACAATTATTTGAAAACTTTAGTTACTAGTTACTTTTCAGATATAAATTATTACATTATAATAACATACATTAACCACTTCAGCCCTATTTTATACCTAGGCTATTTGAAAATAGCCGATCTACAAGCTCACAACGCGTGAGCTTGTAGATCTGCTATTTTCAAATATTTTAGTACTTTTACGTTTGGTACTTTAAGTACATTTTGATAACAATACTTTTGTAGCTTTACTCATGTCAATTTTGAATTCTGGACTTTTACTTGTTACAGTAAAAAGTAACTTTTTCCACCACTGGTGATTGGTAGACCCCATTCTAAAGGCATGCTGAGAAATGTGCGCTAACCGTACTGTAGCATGGCATCAGGGATAGAAATGTACCTTTACCCAAGCATCAAAACCTTTGTGAAATCAGTGCCTTCATTGAACACTTTCAGGTTAACACGGCCTTGTAACGCACAACCTTTGATTCCGATTCTGCAAAATGTCTTCTAAATCCTGACAGTTTTCTGATAAACTTATGTTGCTATATATTATCAGTGGTTCTCAAACTTTTTCATGTCAAAGACCCCCAAAATTATATTTATTTGGCCGCTGACCCCCATCTCAAAATATTTTCTTCCAGGGACCCCCAGAAGCAAAGATTTTAGTAAATCATTTATATTCAAAGATTGCACAAATTTAAAAAAAAAATCAAAAATAGCCAAAGTATAAAATAGTGGTTTAAGTGGTTACACAGGTTTTAATGAATTAACACAACTGAGCTGATTGCATATATGCATATTTCTTCCTCTCTGAAAATAGGCAGCAAAAATGCCTTCATGAAGACTTTACGGAGGCTTAATTGACCAATTGCAATCTCATACTTGAATGACTCTTGCCATTCAAATGCATCTCTCAACCCCTAATTGGGTTATTTCAAAGGAAATTGGCAGCAATTTGACACCAACGTTTGAAAAATGTTTCTCGGCAGAATCCCTTCCTTTTTTGACATTTTCTGCTTGATGATCAGCACACAACACGGCACCTCATAACCTTTGATCCACTGCATGCATTTAAGTGCCTTTTACTCAGCAGGGATGCCATTGAGAATGACAGTTCAAGTGGCATACCCACAGAGGCATTCAGCATTTTCTTAAGATTTCTTATATTTTTAACGGCACAGCCCTGCAGGAGTGTACCCTTGATCTATCTGAGAGGGTCACGTATGACGGTATGTGCGTCTCTCTCTCTGTGTGCGTCTGTATTTGAAAATAGTCGACCTACAAGGTCCCAATGCGTCGCTTCATTCACGGTGCGTTGTGAGCAAACTACCCGGTCTTATCAGCACCACATTTCTCATGCACACTGCAAGTAGACGTCAGAAGTACCTCCACTATTGCAACATAATCATGTGTTATACTTTTTGAAATAATACATTTTATAAAGGACGTCAGTGGGGCTCTGTTCGGGCTGAAACCGTGCCCAAATTTGGCGACTGAACAGTCTAGGACTAAATTGCTTTACGGCAATGTTTTTTTGTTTGTTAAAATAAGTGTTAAATAGCTCTATATTCTGATATAGAGTGCTTGTTCAGTAACGGGGGTCTCCCTGTCTCTCCAACAGAAAACAAATTTTTAGGTTGGGATACAAATTGTATCCAATCAGGAGAGAGAACTCATACAGGATACAGAATAAACAAGTGAATTTGGAAGTGACGACACAAAGAAATGAGCAGACATAATTGAAACTGGAACACTATAAAATTGAAGCTGATTAATGGTTTTTTTTCTGTTTACTAAAGAGCTGGAAAGGCGGGTAAACCCCTGTTATTAAACAAACACATTACTATCAAATATATAGCTTAAACTCTTCCACCAAAAACCTTTAGTTTTAACCCCAAAAATACCACTTACCCTACCTTTTTAAATGAAGAATTCATAAGTGGACTTTATAGCTGCTGATGAATAAAACCTGATCTAAAACGCTCTGGAGCAGGTGAAGCCAGGAGGGGAGAAAGATCGCCTCTAAAGATCTTAAAGACATAAATATTGATGGGTGTTAATGGCATCCAGGCGTTCCGCAGAGCCTCTGAACCACACAGTACAAGGAGTGCATCTAGTAAGAGAGTCGTTATGCTGTTGGGTGAATGCCAAGGCGCACGGCAGGAACCACGGCTCTTCCAAACTCGTCCTGTGGTGATATCTGCGATATATCTCCAGAGGAAGATAAGCCGGGCCATATGAGCGCAGACCCACTTCATATCCTGTCCTCTCTCGGATGCACTTTGCTTTGACCTCGGGCGTCTCCAGTGGTGGACGGTAACAAAGTACGTGTACTTACTCGAGTGCTGTACTCGAGTACGTGTTTTGAGTGTTTGTACTGTACTTGAGTGTTTGTATTTTGGGATACTTAATGACACTCGATTCACTCTTGACACATACTCTTGACTCCCACTACATTACTAGGAAGGGGAAAAGTACATTATGAATTAACCACTTGCGATCACAACGTATTGGTATCGTCACTATATTTGATATTTTCAGTACTTTGAAATTTGCACTTTTGAATACTTTATGTATTTCTAAAAGCATGTACTTTTGAAGCAAGTACCCCAGTACTTTAACTCAAGTACAAAATATGACAGAGAGCAACCTTCACTTTGTAGTGGAGTAATATTTGTCCAGGAGTATATATACTTTGACTCAAGTACTGGGGTTGAGTACTTTGTCCACCACTGGGCGTCTCTTATCATCCACCGTCCCTCGTAGCAATAACCGTTGCGAGTTGGAGGTCAACAGTTTGTTCTTCTCTCTTTTTTTACCCGCTCGCTGCTTGTGTTTCCACGTCCATTCGGGGGGCAGTCTGCGTGATGAAGTACCTCTGCTGCCAGGTCATTAAGACAGCCCTGGGAAAATTATGTTTAATGGTTGCCCCGGTAATTTCATAAATCATTTATTTTGTCGCACACCTGGCCCATTTATAACGGCTAAAATGCTAAGGTCTGCCAGTATTTATGAGGGGAGCAAGATACTTCTGTGAACTCAGATAATTATGCTACACCTGCGACGCGCTTACGGCAACAGAATCTCCTCCCAGAAGCTGTGTGTGTGTGTTTGTGTGTTTGTGTGTGTGTGTGCGAGGGAGGGAGGGAGGGAGGGAGATAGAGCGAACAGAGGGGGGTGTGGCTTTTTACGCTTGGATGCAGATGTTGTCTTTAATCCAGTGAACACAGCTTTCTCCCCACTAAAATAACCCCTCTAACCCTGATTTGTGGATTGATTTTACTTCCCTTTGTATTTGTTATAGTTTATTATACCCAATAGATCAGTACATTTCATGTCATTTTTTATTTGATTTAACCTTTTGGCCTTTGTTTGTTTTTATTTAGTATTTATTTACTATTTTTTATTTCTCAGCTACCAGGACTACGAACCTGCAATCAAGTAAGACTAGAACAGACAGGCTTTTCTTTTTTTCCTCATAATGTCATGTTTCATTGAGACCTCCATAAGAGCCAATCAAGGACCCCAAATCCATCTTGCAAGCCCCTCTGCGTCATTAACATGACGTATTGTAGAGCAATCCGTCATGTTGAAGGCTACATTAGTGTGCCGTACAGCACAGCAATCCCATATCATACCTTAGATATACTGTACATACTGCAGTTGACAACGGATGTGACACACTAGATTAGCTTTAAATGACGGCTGTGTCTTCTTCACAGCATACTCTAGGCAAGGCAAGTTTATATGAGCAACACATTTCAACAAGGAAGTTCCAAAGTGCTTTACAGAAAACATTAAAAGCATTAAGACAAAGTGCAAAAGAAACACTCGATAAAAGGACATTTTAAATCTAATTTGAATATTTATTAGAAGTTTAAAAAAAAAAGTCTAAAATAGAATAAGACGGGTACAATACAAGAATAACTGTTACAATGCATTGCAAGAAATTAATGAAAAGCGTCAGAAAAGTCTTCAGTTTGGATTTAAATGAACAGAGAGCACAACTCTCTGTTCTTTTAAATCCAAGCAGAAGTTTTCTGGGAGTTTGTTCCAGATATGTGGTGCATACAAACTGAACACAAAGCTGCTTCTCTGCGAACACAAAGCTGACCTCCCAGATGACTTGAGAGGTCTGGACGGTTCATAACACAGCAGAAGTTCAGATATATATTTTTGCCCCTAAACAATTCAGTGCTTTATAAGCCAATAGTAGTATTTAACAACAACAGCAACAACAGCAGCAACAACAACTACAATAATGATAACAGTAATAATAATAAAAAATAAGCTTAAGCTGAGTTTAACAGTTTAAGCTGTTTATTGTAATTTTTGACATTTTTGCGGTCCCATAGTCCAGAAGGAAGGCCACGGTTCAAGGCCATTGGTTGGTTGGTTGGTTGCTTGTCAGGGTGACTGTGGTAGAGGTGTATTATTTGGGCACGGTTGAGGGTGGAAATGGTGGGAGTGACTCAGGGGAGCTCTACCATGGTTAACTGATTGCCAGTAGGTGTTTGTTGTCTGTGTGCTGTCCTGGGCTCAGGGCTGTACACCTCACCAGCAGAGAGAGAGAGAGAGCTGGCTCTACAGTGCAAAGTTACAAAGGACTTTGATTTAAACACATACAGTAGCAAGCAGGAGACCCAGCTAGGCTGGGCTATATACTGTAGACTAAACCTTTAATTGCAAAACAAGATGTGCAGGCGTGGTTGCTGTCCCAAGTCTGCACTTATACAAATAAAAAAGATGTATAATAATAATAATATTTATTTGTATATCACTTTTTGAAAACTAAATGAAAAAAAAAGCACAGATACAAATTACAGCAACATAACATGAAAGAGATACAAATGATAAAAGTTCAAACAAAGAGATTAAGTACTTAGGCATAAACAAAAGGCATAAGAGGCGATAAGCACAGACAAAAGAGAGACTATAAGAAGCTAAAATAAATAAACACTATTATAAAAACGCCTTGCCATGAAATTATGTTCTCAGAAGTGATTTAAAAGAAGACGATACCTTTACTAACCCTACTGTAGGTCTGCAGGAAGGGCGTTCCAAAGCTTTGGCTCCCGGCCGCCCAGAGTAATGAGACGAGTTTTAGGAACAACCAAGACAGTCCTATGAACATCTCAGGCTGCACTCAGGCTCATATGGGACCAGCATATCTAAAATGTAACTAGGAGCCTGGCCTTGCAAGGCTTTAAAATTCATCAGTAAAATCTTAAATTCAATTCTGAAACTTGCGGGCTGGAAGCTAGCGTAACAGTCTGAGAACTAGTGTGATATGATATGATCTTGGTATTAGTAAGGACTGGAGCGGCAAGCAACTGCAGCTGTCTGAACGATTTTTGTAGGGAGACCTGTAAAGACACCATTACAGCAGTCGGGTCTACTGATGATAAATGCATTGACAAGTTCTGCCAAATCCTGGCCGTGACATACGTCGTCTTGTATGTTATGTAATATTGCATGTTTTTATTAAATCCCTGTCTTCGAGGACATTTCTGTCTTTAACTCAGTCCAAAAGGTATGCTTGAAATAATAACCTCAAGTTTGCCAACTGGCTCCGCAAAGACTCTCACAGCTTAATATTAAGGAATCAGGGGGCAGTAGTCATGTTCAATTTTATATGCAGTCATACTGAGCAAATAATTTCCCAAGTGCACTACGCAATATTCCTTTTCAAACACCATATAATTTCAGAATAATAGGCAGGAAATGGCATACATTTTAGGCTGATGGAAATAATTATGAACCAATTGAACCCTAGCATCCTTATTCTGGGGGGCGAACAATCGGCAAAAATAGCCGATCTACAAGCTCACAGCGTGTCTCGTGGCAACACGTTGTGAACTTGTAGATTGACTATTCTCCCACATATTCCACCACTATTTTCCACCATATTCTCACCATATCCTCCCATGTGTTCCCATTCTTCAGTAAAGACGCACAAATGTTAAGCGTTAATGTCTGCTTTTCCAAATGTTTCTGCTGAATCCCTTGCTGGGCTATGAGTGTTGGAAATAATGCATTTCCTTTTACAGTTCAAGCAAATTATTTGTCTTTCAGCTTATCTGGGGGTTTGCAGTTTTGTTCTGGCCTTTGAGTCGCCAATACTGCATCTCATACCGTACACATCGGTTTGCTCTTGAAATTTTTTTTGCTGTTATACTATTTTAGTGTGAAGGGAATAGGAAATATGTAAAAATGCACTTACAGTATAATATTTCACGGATGAAGCCAAGCTATTTGTGAAGGAATACGATAAATTCTGCCCAAGGGCCCCCCCGTAGCATGATGTTTAAGTCATGTATGTACAAAAACATCCTGGAAAGGAATTGGGGTTATCCTAATGATACATCACAGCGACATTTTGCATTGTAATGAGATCGCAAAACTGCAGCTCATTCTGTCTTAAAAAAAGCTACATGTAGTCCATGATCTCCTCTATAGATTTTTCCTTGTGCAGGAAGGGAATAAAAAAAACAACAATGCAAATGCGAGCAGTTTTTACAGCGGTTGTTTTACTGTATTTCAGGTCGTGGGTGATCGGGGCCGTTGCGTTGCTGTGCTTGCTGGGTCTGACCTGGGCCTTTGGCCTGATGTATGTCAATGAGAGCACAGTGGTGATGGCCTACCTCTTCACCATCTTCAACTCCCTGCAAGGCATGTTCATCTTCATATTCCACTGTGTCCTGCAAAAGAAGGTAAGGGTTCAAATATTTAACCACTCCTTTTTCCTCTACACCATATATCTCTTCACTGAAAACAGCCGATCTACAAGCTCAAAATGCATCACTATATGCTATTTTTTTTTACCAACTGCCCAGAATAGGGACACTAGGGTTCACGTGGTTAAGACGTTTGTTCAGGTGGTCAATTTTCCCTGAGTGAAATCATTGTGGTGATGTTTTATATTCATATATTACCATATTAGCTTAGTATTATGCTTTTATTACATTTTGAAGAATAGACGTTATTACTGTCTGTGACTGACACTCAAATTGTCTTAGTCTCGTTTCTAATTGTGCTTCTTAAAGGATCCATATGATGAATGCCATGAGTTTAGATTGTATTATGTTCTTTTGGTGTGTGTGTGTGTGTGTGTGTGTGTGTGTGTGTGTGTGTGTGTGTGTGTGTGTGTGTGTGTGTGTGTGTGTGTGTGTGTGTGTGTGTGTGTGTGTGTGTGTGTGTGTGTGTGTGTGTGTGTGTGTGTGTGCGCGCGGCGCATTCATGCACAGGTGCGTAAGGAGTATGGAAAATGCCTGCGTACGCACTGCTGCAGTGGCAAGAGTGTGGAGAGCTCCATAGGCTCTGGGAAGAGTGCTGCAGCGCGGGCCCCTGGTCGCTACTCCACAGGGTCACAGGTACTGCCACAGTTTTATTTATGCATCGCTTTCATCGTCTTTTTTTGGGCATTCTCTTCTCACTTCTCTCCACACTATCTCTTATTATTATACATATTTGATATCTGCTGCCACCGTAAGTACAGTAAGTGAGTCTCTTACTTGCTGAGACGGAGGTACTCTGCCTTATTTGAACCCATTAAGACCTGGAACGCATCTATGTCGCTTTAGATTTCTTTGGGCTATTCAAAAATAGCAGATATACAAGCTCATAGCGCGGCACCGAGTGCCGCGCTATGAGCTTGTAGATCTGCTATTTATTTTTGCTTATATATTATAAAAAAAATTAAAAAAATGTAGAAAACATTTTTAAGAATTGCCTCAGGTCTTAATGGGTTAATAAAAATGCTGAGTACACACCGTATAGGCTACATATTTGATGTTGTTTTGTTATTAGCTATTTTTTTCTTTTCGTATGATTTTCTATTTGTAAATGCAATTCGTGGGAAGCTTGTGCAGAAAATTACACCTGAAAACCTCTGATGTGACAATAAACTTCAAGTTGACGTTACTGTTTGTGACAATTTGGTACACAAACTACACAGTCGACGGTTCATTGTCAGTGTGAGATATCAGATTAAAACCTAGTTTTGAGTGAGACTCCAAATAGCTAATTCAATCGCTTCCGTCTCACAAAACTCACTAATAATTGAACATGTGCAACATTAAGCCAAAGACTATCATTTTCTCCCACCAAGCGTGCATGAATAGATCAAAGTTTTGATTGTACACAGGGTTTTGACAGGATTTGTGCGTACAGTACCTGTCACGGCGACTTTGAGGCTTCTGAATTAACGTGCGAGTTATGCCCGTCGTAGATCAAAGGATTCTTGCGCACTGTCTTCTTCGCTTCCAATTAAAAAAGATTTGCTAATTGCGTGTGGAGAACGCAGCATGTTCTACAATAGTCGGCCCATGTCTTCGCCAATGCACCTGTAGATCTACGCGTGTGCAAAAGTTCTGCTCTTTTTTTTATTAACCCATTAAGACCGGGAACGCATCTGTGTGTCATTTTTAGATTTCTTTGGCTATTAAAAAATAGCAGATATACTTTGTATATCTGCTATTTTTGAAAAATCGTGGCAAAATCTTGGATTATATATTTTTAAAGCGAACATTATTTTATTTTGTAAAATATTTAGTTCCAGGAACCCCCAGAAGCAAAGATTTGAGTTACAAATGTCCGCCAAAAAAAATCTAATATTTGCACAACTTTTCAAAAATAGCAGATCTACAAGCTCATAGCTTGTATATCTGCTGTTTTTGAATAGCCAAAGAAATCGAAAAATGACACACAGATGCGCTCCCGGTCTTAAAGAGTTAAGTCAAAACTGTGAGAAGAATTCTGAGACAGAATTGTGTCAGGGATGCGTTCTTTCCATACAGTACATGCTTGTTTCGCTGTCCATAAACAGCAGCACACGGGGGAATGGCGTTCATACATCCACATGCACTGGCATTTCCTTTCTCTCTACAGAGCCGAATCCGTCGGATGTGGAACGACACCGTCAGGAAGCAGTCGGAGTCCTCTTTCATGACTGGTGACATCAACAGCTCGGCGTCACTGAACAGAGGTAGTGGTTCACGTTGCATACGCATGCTTTAATAATATAACCCAATGGTACACCGACTTCACACTCGTGCAGGAAACTGACTGTGGTTGAAGTCAATGGAGGCTGTGCTGCAGCAAACATTTCCGCAGTGGTGGAAAAAGTACTCAAATTATTTACTTAAGTAAAAGTGCCAATACTGCAATGTAAAAATACTCTGTTACAAGTAAAAGTCCAGAATTCAAAATGTACTTGAGTAAAAGTACAAAAGTATTGGCATCAAAATGTACTTAACACATTGATTGCCTGGATCGAATTAACTCGTTTTTCAAATCCATCGCTTGATTGCCCAGATCAAATTAACTAGTTTTTCAAATAAATTTTAAAAAAGGATTTTTTTAATTTGACCCAAAGACCAAGGAGATATGATTTTTCGAAGATCTAGACTCCTATCCACTTCCTTGTTAATTTAAAACTTAAAAATCCGCTCCTGAGTACTTTTTTTTTTCAATGAAAAATCTCTGGCAGTGGGCAAACGCGGCCAGAAATAATTCAGTACCAAAAGTAAACGTACTAAATATTTTAAAATAGCAGATCTACAAGCTCACAACGGGTCGCGATGCGACGCGTTGTGAGCTTGTAGATCGGCTATTTTCAAATAGCCTAGGTATAAAATAGGGCCAAAGTGGTTATGGTATGTTTTATAATAGTATAATTTGTATCTGCAAAGTAACTAGTAACTAAAGTTTTCAAATAATTGTAGTGGAGTAAAAGTACAATATTTGGCTCTGAGATGTAGTGGAGTAGAAGTACAAGTATTGGAAATTGGAAATACTCAAGTAAAGTACAAATACCTCAAAATTGTACAGTAAAAAGTACAGTAGGCTACTTGAGTAAATGTACTTAGTTACTTTCCACCACTGAACATTTGTTTTAGTAACTTCACTTTTCTGTCACCCAGGCGCTTGACGATGTTTGCCTGTATCGATTTATTTTAGTACTTTTAATAGAGGCCGCACGTGCTCCGCCCCCTACTTACTGCACATAATGGGCCATGTTAGCTTGAAGTTATTATTGATCGCTCATTTCATTTCAACGGCACTGACCCATTTCTGTATTGGATCTTTTAAAATTAGTTTTAGACAAAGCCATACTTTTGAGTGCATTGGAACTGTTCCCATGTGTCAGCTAAAATAGAGGTATTATTATTATACCTCAGTAGGTGATCATTTTGTGTGCATTTTGCAAGTTCTTGCCCAGCACCGCGGAGATTAGACCTGTGTTTCAATTCCTGAAAATAAAAGGGGTCAGCAGTGAGAAAGGACTACTGCACAAGCGGGGATCAGACTATAATGACTAAATTGGGAGGGAAAAAATAAGAATAAATAGTTTTACTTCCAGGAAATTCTATTTACTGAGATTTTTGAATGGCCATGAACTAAAGAACATTTTCCATCATCATTTTCTAGAGGTTAGGTATGATAAATTGCTTGCCAGATTCATTGTATTATTCATCTCAAGCAATTCAATGCTGTGAATTCATAGAGCATTTTTTAGCAATCTTTATAGTATAGGCATGAATCAAAATCCGTAAAATTGGATAAAACTTTGCAAGCTTTCACCATAATCTGACAGCAGCTGGCCCAATGAAAGGACTTCTGAGTCACTTTGAGTTACGCAGGAAAATAGATGCCAGGCTCCGCAGAGCTCACATCTGCATTAACAGCAGATACCACCCTCTCTCCCATCCCTCACTCTAACCCCGTCCATGGCGTCTGTCGACAGAGGGATCCAGTACTCTCTAAAATGTGCGCTGAGCGCCTGCTTGCAAAGACACTAATGCATTGTTATGATGATGGGTGAAAGTTTGACAGCACGAGGTGTCAGAATCTCAATAATTAGGCACCTTCAACAGATGCACCTTTTTATCCATGGCGAGGAGGCTGTGTGTCGGTGCGGAAATGGGCCGAGGAGTTGAGGAGAAGCATAGATCTTTCACCAAGGACTTAGGAAGAAAACAAAAAAACCTTATTAATACAATTTTACACTCTCAACCTGGCTGGATCTGATAGTAGAAATGCTCAAACGGGCTCGCGATACATTCGCGAGTCATCTCGGGCAGAAGCCGCATGGCGCCCCCTCTCACATGCGTCGCAACGAACAGATGCAAACCGAACCGCACCACTCTGTTATTATAGGATTATGTGTAGTGGAGCATTTCTTTCTTCCTGACTTGCCTTTTCAACCCTGTACCTCTCCTCAGGTAAAATAACAAAGTTGCAGTTGATTCTCTTGAGAGAGGGAGTCATGCAATCTTCTTGATAGTGTTGTAATGTTCACACTGTTGTTCACAAGTGTGGCTGTACAAGTAATTATAAATGGTCCAATTTAGACAACACAGACACAGTAAAGGAGAGATCTGCCACTGGGAGAAGAACTATTTATCACTGCAGAAGACATTGGTGGTATTTTTGGACTGCTCTGTAATTAGGGCAAGCAACAACAAAAAAAGAAGAAGCAATAAAAAGGGTTGTTGTTTATATCAAAGCAGTGTTGCAATAAACACACATTTATTTAACACCAGTATCACAAATGACGATTGAATGTAGGCTACCAATGGCCAGATAATTACACAGATAATGCTGTACTAATAAGGAAGTTTATACGGTATGTACGTGTGCGTGTGTGTGTGTGTGCGCACATGCCTGTAAATGTGTCAGTAGATGACAGATGCGGCAACCACATAATCACGACATCCCCGGTTCAAGTCCGGCTGGAGACTTGTGTTGCATTTACTTCCCCCTCTCTTCCCTCAGCTTCCTATCTCTAAACACTCTCCTGTCTAAATAATTCACACACAAAAATTGGCTAAAAAAGTCTTTCAAAGAAAGTACAAGCTAAATTATATTCTATTGGAGAGATAATTATTTGTGCAATTAAAATACTGGAATTGACCTCAAAGTCGTTTAGTTGTACAGTCAGTGCTTGTGCAGGCCATCTCTCTTTCCATCTGTCACTCTCTCTCATATACATACTCTCTCTCTCTCAATCACTGTGTTTACTTTATTTAAATCCAAATTAATACATTTTTCCCTTAAAGAACCTGCACTATCCACACGTTTCACACAGATTAAATGTCTTCGCTAAATAGTTACTGTATCGATCGTTCAATTGATTTTTATATCCCTATACCTATAGGAGCAGTTTTGGAATGATGTTCACCCAGATTGCTCAGTAGACTAGGAAGTAGGAAGTTAATGCAAAAAGGTGGCCTAATTCTTTTTCCTGGCATTCACAATGAAAAAGAAAATCTCCACTCGCTCGCTGTATACGAGCAAGACATAAAGAAAGACATATAATAAATATAACTTAATCACAGCACTTCAGATCTAAAGGTTCTTTTGTTAGTGATAATGCGATCTGGAGGCCGATGAGTCATTTGAGCTGCTGTTGAAATGAATAAACAGAGTAGAGTGTATATATAATAGAGTCTTGTTGTTTTCTTTGTGTGAAGTCCCAGTCGAGTGGAAAGCAATACAGTGACCATCTTCACCCGAGGAGGACATTTCAGCAATATTACATAAAGGAATGTAAACAAAAAAAGTCTCAAGTGTGTAGCAAACCTTCAAGAACCGTTGAACGTTGCATTCATCATCTTAACAATTGTATTAAGCACAGGAATCGAGGGCACGTACACAGTAATTGACCTGTTTTTGACACAGCGGCCAACATTGTCTCGAGTGATTATTGTATTATGTCCTGCTTAAGTCTAGTACAGGAGTGTTAAATGTCTCGCTTTGGCTACTGTACTGTTACTGTACTGTACTGTATGTCAGTGCTTTGTCCACAATGTCGTTGCCTGTCCGCTAACATGTGTGCGCTGTCTGAATGAGTGACGCACAGTAACATTCTTGACTCAATGCCGACAATGTCATTGAAAATGTAATTAATCAACCAACTGTTATCCCGTCGGTCACAATTAGCCATGTCAGTCCAGCTTTGCCACTTCCTTAACCCATTAAGACCTCAGGCCGATACCACAAATGTCTTCTAAAAGAAACTGTTTCTGAAACACTTCTGGCGGTCTTTGGCCGCCGACCGCCATCTCAAACTATTTCGTTCCAGGGACCCCCAGAAGCAAAGTTTTGAATAAAAATGTTGTAAAATATGCATATTCAAAGATTTGCACACATTTTCAAGATTTTTCAAAAATAGCAGATCTACAAGCTCATAGCATGGCACTCTGTGCCTGGGATCAATACCTTTTTCGGGTTTGTGATCCGGTCGGGAGCGGAAGTAACCCTACGTCACCAGGCGCGTCAACCGTGTCATCAGGCGGCCGGAACCCGCAAATCCGGAAAGACTTCACCCCAAAATAACTACGGCCGGGATCAAGGGCATTGTAATAGGGCCTACCTAATAAAATTCTTGATGAGGCGTAGTTTAGCTTATTTTTTAAATATAAATGTGAGTGCACTTTCCGGAGACTATTTAGCGTCTGTCTACCTATATTATCCCACCGAAAAATTGTATTCCATTTAAATAGGGATTGGGGAAACAAACAGGGAGAACCAAAACAAAGCGGCTCCGCCAAATCAGAACCCGCAACTTCCGGAAAGAGGAATTGCTTTATTTATTTTTTTCAGTAGGCGTGGCCTAGACCGGATCACACGGGCCATTAATAACGAATACCAGGCTTTCCTCCGAGGTGGAAAGACTGGTGATGCGAGATTAGTGCCGCGCTATGAGCTTGTATATCTGCTATTTTTGAATAGCCACGGTATAAAATAATGGTTTAAGTGGTTACACAGATGTGTTCCCGGTTTTTAATGGGTTAAGCAAAAAAAAAAAAAAAAAAGACCTCCTCACTGATGATCATGTGATCATTTTGAATGTTAATGGCTGTCATTGCTCAGCAGCTGCATCTCTCTGCCTGACTGATGTATGTTCTGTTTCTCTCTCTGCCGTCTCTAACTACACCTATCTGTCTCTTGCTGCCTCCTCCTGTCTCTCTGGCTGCTCCAGGGGCTATGGCTAACCATCTTATACCTAATGCACTCCTGCGTCCTCATGGCACTAACAATCCCTATAATACATTGCTTGGGGAATCGTCCGTCTATAACAACGCTCTGGGCACTCTGGGCATGTACAACACACAAGGTGTGCGAGCCTCTTTTCATTCTCTTTGACATTGAAGGCTAGGGCAATGTTTTTTATTTTTATTATTACGACTTGGAGAGCCTTCTTAAAGCGGTATTTCACTTTATACCCATCCTATATTAAAATTGGCTAAGGGGGGGGCGGGTCAGCGGGCGGACCACGGCCACGTCACTATGACTCAGACATAGACAAACCCGATACGCCCATATATAGGCAGGACCACAGCCACGTCACTATGACTCAGACATAACCATAAACAAACCCGATACGCCCATACATAGGCAGGACCACAGCCACGTCACTATGACTCAGACGTAACCATAAACAAACCCGATACGCCCATACATAGGCAGGACCACGGTCACGTCACTATGACTCAGACATAACCATAAACAAACCCGATACGCCCATACATAGGCAGGGCCACGTCACTATGACTCAGACATGACCATAAACAAACACGATACGCCCAAATATAGGCATACATGGAGATCCGGTTGTCCAGAGCGACATATCCGATCGCTGTGCCCATATATGGTCATGTAGATATGGGACCGACCGACTTCAAACTCGGCAAGGGCTCAAGGGTGCCCGCCGTCGAGTAGTTAGGATAATGTGGTTGTCCAGAACCGCCGAACCAACCGATATGGCCATATATTTTTATGAAAATAAAATAAAATAAAGAAATTAAATAAATGAAAAAAGTTACTGGAAAAAACACAGCCCCCTCACGCATTAGAAGGACAATGTCAGTCACTAGAACCAGGGACGTGTGTTTTCAAGTCTAACATGGTTATAATGGCGTATGAAGTTACAATGGGTTTGTATAGGGCGTGTCTGATAAAATATTATATCAAGCAACTTAAAAACTGTTCGGGATGCAAACCAGAGCAGACATTAAAATGACCCCAGAAGTGTTTTAAAGTGAAATACACCATTAATTAAAAAAAATAAATCAAATTCCAACATTTCAGAAAATTAGAACATTGAATGCGCTACCTTTTATTTTTTTATGAGGATATGATTGAAAAACACTGCCCTAGTTCTCAATCTGTTTGCAATAGAAGAATTATCGCTTTATCACAAAAGTCCTACAGCTGTGGTTCTCAACCTTTTTCTGGATCAGGGCCCACTTAGCAATCTTGAAAGCATTTGTGGCCCACCGGCTTGGATCAATGGAACATTACTTTTTTTTTAAATATGAATGTTAAAAATCAATACAATCTCAGAGTTAATGCCAATTATCTGGGGGCCAACTTGCAATATCCTCACGGCCCACCAGTGGGCTCTGGCCCACAGGTTGAGAAACACTGACCTACAGCACAGTACTGCAGGGCTTTTAGTTGGGGGTGTATCATGGCTTCCAGTGAGGGTGTTGCTGTTCAGTCACAAAGTCACTCATTCACTGCTCTCCTGTCTCGTTGTGGAAGATAATGCGTTTAACCCATTCAATTCGGGAACACATCTCTGTCATTTTAGATGTATTTGGCTATTCAAAAATAGCAGCTATACAAGCTCAACCTTGTAGAGCTTGTAGATCTGCTATTTTTGAAAAATCGTGAACATTTGTGCAAATCTTTGAATATATATTTGTTTAAAGCGAACATTTGTAACTGTCAAATGTCTCAGCAAATGAAAATCTATTGTTGCTATTTCAGTGGTGCTCAAACTTTTTCTTGTCAAGGACCCCCAAAATTATATGTTTTTGGTCGCCGATCCCCATCAAAATGTTGTTTCAGGGACTACCCCCCCCAGAAGCAAAGTTTGAGTTAAAAATGTTGTTTCAAAACAATATATGTATTCAAAGATTTGCACAAACGTTCAATATTTTTCAAAAATAGCAGATCTACAAGCTTGTAGCGTGGCACTCCAGATCTACAAGCTCGTAGCGTGGTACTCGGTGCCACGCTACGAGCTTGTAGATCTGCTATTTTTGAATAGCCAAAGTATAAAAATAATGGTTATAGCTAAAATCTAAAATGACACAGATGCGTTCCCGGTTTGAATGGGTTAACATTTTTGATCATTATGTCAAATCAGGAATGGGAAAAAAATGGAAATCTGGAGCCAGATACACCACCAGTCATCTGTTTCAACTCTGCTCTAATGTTGTCAATGAAGCTTGTGTGCCGTGTCTTCTGTCTCTGTGTTGTTTTATGCTATGTTTCTGTTCAGTTATGCCACATTATTGTTCAGCTATGAGAACCTTAATTCAAAAGCCAGAAGGAGTGCCACTTTAAAACTCGGCAGAACACAATGACAAAAAGAAATACGTATATTGCACCGAAACAAAGTTTAGAGAAGAAGCATTTGAATTATTCAGCTATAAGTTCTAAAGACTAAGTTAAATAACTTCCTTAAGACTTCATTAGAATTGTTTCGAAATTGGCCTTCCTCTGAAAGGGGACTTCTTTAGGTAGAACAATACCTACTCATTATTTTGCAGTTAATTTGTGAGACAAATCTCAAGCGGCTTTACAGGCTTTTAAAGGCTTTTCCAAAAAACGTCTTACTAAGTGTATCTTATCCCCATGAGCCTTGTTTGATCAGTCATCAAACAATCTGGATTTATCTATCCGTTTGGCTATTAATGCACCAATCTTATCATTTTAAATTCACATCTCAGCTGTCAATAGCAGTTTGCCCCAACTCTAGTATTGATAGAAACAGTATATACACCAAAATAAAAACCAGTGAACTATTGATATTTTATATTTAATGTCTTGCCTTATAGCACATAAAAAGTCAAATGTCAGTTAACTTAACTGAGTCTTTGAAGAAACATCTGTTATGATATGAAAAAGCTGGTGGATGTCTTGACACTTGAGGATCTGCTGGTTTGCAAAAGGACTGCCAAAATATTTATCACAGAGTATTATTTTGAATCCACCGTGTGAATAGATGTGTTAATAGATTTGCTGTTGTGGGGGTTTGTACGCATACTGTGCATGGGGACATACAACAAATTGCATTACATTAGCATTTTCTATGTGTGTCATGAGCATAAGTGCACATGTCTTCTTCTACCTGTCACTGTTATGCTTATTGTGTGTTCTTTCTCCTTTCCTTTCCCTCATGCGGTCCCTAAAAGATCCGTACAGAGAGACAAGTATGGGAGTCAAACTAAACATTGCTTACCAAATGTAATTGACTTCGGTTTTACTTTCTTTTCACTCTGTGCTGACAAAGGGGTAATGAAAAATTCCATTCATACAGCACATTTCAGACATTCCCTTTGGAAGTGATACTATTTTTGTAGCAAAGGCCCTCAACATTTACCCGTAACATTCAATTTAAATTCCAATTTGGATGTCACTGCAGTAAAGTTTTCAACTGCCATTTCCAGAAAAAATAATTTAACCGGATGCTATTTCTTAAGTACAGTAAAATCCATTGGTCCATTTGATACCACAGATTAATACAACCTACTGACGATCCAAGCATTCTTTGTGACCTCAGCTTTTTCTAAGGCACATCAATGCAAATTGCACTTTATTCCGCTCAATTTATTCCCGCTCAGATCTACAGAACATTCTTAGGTTATAGAATTTAAGCTTGATGTGTCTTGAAGTGAGGAAACTCTGAAGTTGATGCTGTCACACACATTCCCAACAAGCTAGTTGGTTGAGCGTTTGAAGTATTATTCAAAATTTGTATTGATGTGTAGACCCCAAAAGATAACCATGGAGGTTACAGAACTGATGGGATTTGAAATCCATATTTTCTCTGCATGAGAGAGAACAGAAAGCACCTTTTCCCCCTCATAATGCAGCTATCAGCATTTCTTACACTGCCATATTTTAATACATTTAACAGACATTCATGTATTCCCTTTGAGTAGTATACAGTATGGTAGTTAAAATGCTCATATGGGACAATATGGCTGGGGTCCAAGTAAGGTGGTGGTCTAGTTTTTGTCACTTTGAGTGTTAAAATGCATGGCTTTGTCCTGTGTTGTGTTGTGTTGTGTTGTGTTTGAATGTTGTGGTGCACTTACTGTAGGCCTATTTAATTGTATTTGTTGTCCTCAAATTTAGCACTACAAACCACTCTTAGAAAATACATGTATTTTATGTTTTAGCATGTAAAAAGGTAAGTGTATGTTGATATACACACCATATGCACTTGAATTACGGATAATGTTCCTAAACCAAATGGGGCCATGGTGTACACAGTTTGTGTTTTATATAAGTATATATCTCATTACTTGCTGGGCATGCATCATCATCCCCTACTCCCCCCCCCCCAAACCAACCCTGTGTCTGTCGTTCCAGAAGGCATCCTCAACAATGCCCGGGATCAAAGTGTCATGGATACTCTACCACTGAATGGTAGCCACGGCAACAGCTACAGCATCGCCAGCGCCGAGTACATGAGCGACTGCGTCCAGATCATCGACCGGGGCTACAACCACAAGGAGACCACCCTCGAGAAGAAGATCCTGAAGGAACTCACCTCCAACTACATCCCCTCGTACCTCAACAACACGCACGACCGCTCGGCCGAGCAGAACCGGAACCTCATGAACAAGCTGGTCAACAACGTCAGCAACGGCGGCAAGGACAACAGCTACGGCATGGGCCTGGGGCTGGGCATGAACGTCTCCCTGGGCCTGGTGGACGACCACTCCACCTTCGGGCCGCACCACGACGAAGGCCTGGGCCTCGAGCTGATCCGCGAGGAGTCCAACGCCCCGCTGTTGCCCCAGCGGCCTCCGCCGCCCCTGCCGACGGGGGACAGCCTCCACCACAATCACCTCCACCTCCTCCAGTCCACGGCGCCCCCGCAGCTGCCGCTGCCCCACCACCCGTTCTCCTCGGCCACGGCGACCTCCTCGTCCCGGCGGAGGATCCCCCAGGAGAACAGCGAGAGCTTCTTCCCCCTGCTGACCAACGAGCACACCCAGGACGAGGGCTCGTCTCCCAGCAACAGCCACCAGAGGGACTCCCTGTACACCAGCATGCCCATGCTGGGCGGCCCGCCCCACGTGTCCGCCGCCGCCGCCGCCTCCGCCGCCGACCGCTCCAAGGACGCCCCCGGCGACGCCAAGAGCCCGGAGGCCGGCTCGGACGACGTCTACTACAAGAGCATGCCCAACCTGGGCTCACGGAACCACCTCCACCAGCTGCACTCCTACTACCACCTGGGGCGGGGCAGCAGCGATGGATTCATAGTTCCCCCCAACAAAGATGACATCTCCCCCGAAGAGGCCCCCCAGGAGCCCTCGCATCTGGTCACCAGCCTATAGAGGCCCAAACACGCCCCTTTTAGTGCCCTTTCTCCTATCACCGTGGTTCTCCTGATTCCCCCCACCCCCCCCCTTTCTTGTCCCGTTGTCCTGATCAGTCGTTGGCAGTGGTAGCGGTTTATTTTTTCTCGGTTTTTTTTATTCAGTGTCCCCGGTGACTGAAACGGAGCAAAGTGACTCTGTTCGATTGCTATTGCTGACCACAAACAGAATGCCTAATTGCTACGTCGGTGGATGAATACTATGTGACTAAACTTGGTTAGACATGCAGGAATTTGTCGATGTTGTGATTCTCTTTTGTAAGAGGCTCGGACACCGTGTGTGGATCGATGTGTTTCGTCTCAGTGTGAGAATAGACAAAGTACTCCATTTGGGATTTCTTTTTTAGGTCCCTGAGATTTTGTCTGACAGTCCAAAGGAACTATATAAATGCTCCCAAAAAACCCACACGCACGCACACAACCACACACACGCACACACACACACGCACACACACACACACACACACACACACACACACACACACACACACGCCACACACACACACACAAAATCCCGCTTACTACTTGATGTGTAGAGTACACCAGAACAAACGGGAAAGTTAAAAAAAAAAAGACTATTTTATTATACTTCTGTATCCATATTCGCTTTTTTGAAAGATTTTCTTCCTCTTTGGTGAGTTGCAGCAGATTTTTTTGTTTGCTGAATTGTCCCTGCAATGAACTGATTTTGATCAAACACCATGAAGGAATTCTTGGCTGTATGCTTTGGAGCATAGCTGTTGTTTTTTTGTTTAGTTTTTTTTTTTGTCTTTTTGTTTGTTTTCTTTTGCTGTAATAACAGTTGTTAAAAAGAGGGAGAAAAAAAACTAATAACAGAGAATTATCAGATATTTCTATGTAATTGTACAGATACTAGCATTGCACATAATAGTATGCTTTTTTTTTGTTCTTCTTTTTTTTTTTTTTTTTTACCCAAACCCTTTGTCTCTGTAAATGTAGTGTTAGGAACAGTTTTGTTCTGTTTTGTCTGCCTTACTGGTTTCAGATACCAGTCAGTTTTTTTTGTTTTGTTTTGTTCCGTTTTGTCACTTTTCTGAGAAACAATCAAAGCAGCAACAAAAATAACACAAAAAAAGAAGTCATAACAAAACATTTTTTTATTTAAATTGTTTTGGTGCGTTTCCACATTGAGTTTCAGACTTTATTTTGATTTGTGGTTTGATTTGTTTTTCACTGTATAGGTAGAACTCTGATCCAGTGATTGTTGCGAGGACCATTAAGGTAACCAATGAGATGTCCAGCAGTACGGTGCACTCTGCATCCTGCATTTTCTTTTGGCATTCAGAAGACGCTTGTGCTTCTCACAGAGAGAGGGAGAGAGAGTGAGAACAAATGGAATATTGATGAGCACTAGACACTTGTACAAAAAGAAAAGAACGGAGAGAGACAGCTGTTTTACTTATTAAAGAAAGAGCTTTTGGAGTGAGAAAAGCTGGAAAAGTGTTTTTCTTTTTCTTCCTCGAGGGAAAAGCTATTTATTTATTTGTTTGTTAAAACACAACAATAAAGCAAAAAAGTGGAGATAAAGAAATTTAGCAGCACAGATCAGTTTTTATTATCGGCTATTATGGCTTTTTATTTATTCCTTTTTGTATTGGTTTCCAAGTTGAATGACCTCATAACTAATATTTGTTGTAACAGTGAAACTTGTTTGCCAACAAATAAATTACTGATTAAGATTTATCTTCTAGTTATGGCAAAGGTTCTGGTGTTTTGTTTGGGTGTTGGTACACTTAAGGCTAAAAGGTCCTTAAATCATTCCTTGATCACCAGATGAGGGAATGATTCATCCTGATAATTATGTCTTAATGTTCCTCATTAGCCCTCTGTCTGCTGTGGGGCAAATACCATTGGAACTTCAGCCCAAAAAACAAAAAACATTACCAACAAAAAAAAAGTCCTGTGCTGTGTAAACTTGGTTCTGCTTTTACAGAAAATGGCAGCAATTTCATAAATGTACAGTAATAAATGTTTAAATATCACCAGTTGTGTTAACATGTACTCCCTACAGAAATAACACACATTCTGAACATAAGAAGAACATAACACTCGGACCCGTAGAATCCTGGTGACATTTATATCATGGCGTCAGGCGGGAAGAAGAAGATGGGTAGGTATGATTTGTTCTCTGAAGATCCTTTTTGATCGTGGCATCTCTTTACTTGGTGGTAATGCACTCATTCCAATGCAGCCGTAGGACAATATGCACGCGGTGTTGAGGTGCAAAGCTCTGTGTCACATTTCCAGGATAATATGAAAAACAAGAGGGGTCTAATAACAGCGTGGCTTCCCTGTGGTACTCCGACATCATGGTGAAGACATTATATTGATCACTAATGATGAATTAATAATATAGTCCCCTTTAGAAGTTGTGGTATTATTTGTCACTGTAAATCAGTGTTGATTTTGACAGCAAATTTAGATTTTGTTTTAGTCAGTCTTTTGAATAAAATTCCATTTAGTTTTAGTCATATTTTAGTCATCTGAAATGTTTTAGTTGTCTAGTTTTAGTCGACTAAATATCATAAGATTATAGTTGACAAAATCTACGGTTGATTTAGTCGACTAAAATGTATTTTGGCAGTATCATGATGGCGTCGTAATGGCTGATTTTACACTTGGTTGCATGCTGAAAATAGCCGATCTACAAGCTCACAACGCGTCGCAGCGCGACGCGTTGTGAGCTTGTACATCTGCTATTTTCAGAGCGCAACACCCGAGCGCAACCAAACATAAAATGACTTGTCATAGTTCTACTGGATCTCTTCTCCACTAGTCCCTCACTAACATTTTTGTCTACTTTTTATTTGTTGACGAAATTGACAATATATTTTGTCTTAGTTTTAGTCATCGAAATCAACACTGCTGTAAATTTAGACATACAGTACATGAAATGTGTGCTCTATATTTAACCCATCCTAATGCAGCTGTGGCTGCCATTGATACGGCACCTGGAGAGGAGTTGGGGAGTAAAAGTGTCTTGCTCAGGGACACACAGACTGGGTGAACCTGTGTGCAAACTGACCTTTGGATTCACAGGTGGCCTCTATACCCACTCATATTGATGACATCAGTCTTGCCCAAATATGGGGGACAGCTGGACGGTGGGTCTTGTGTAAAGAAATACACACACACACACACGCACGCACGCGCGCGCGCGCGCGCACACATTCACAATATGTGAAAAATATTTGGGGATTTACTTCCTTGGCCTACTGGCAGTGTGCACAAGATATTTGGGGCTCACTGGTCCAGTGGTTTGCAAGATTATCCGCAAACAACTCTTGTAGATGTCTCACCCCCTGGGTGCCGCACCTGAAAATAATAAGATATTGATTTATTTTATCATACACATTGAACTCAGAAGTTGCTGCATGTTTAGTTTTATAGAGAAAAGCATTTAAAATTAGGGTAGGGATTAGAAAATGTCAAAATTAAGATTTTTTATTTTTTCATAGTTATATTTCATACTAAAGATTAAAGCAAAAAATATTTATTTTATGCATCTACATACTGTAGTGTAGATACTGTACATGCGTGAGATGATGTTAGCTATACATGTGAAGGTGAAGTTAGGTTAAGTGAAGTTGTCTACCAGAATTATACAGTTTAAAACATAATCATGGTTAAATTGAAATGCTGAACAGAGGTAAATCCAAGAAATAGATTTTGCTTAATGCTTCTGGTTGTTGCTGAGATAATTACACCGAGGCATAATTATCTAAATTATTAAATATGAATAGATGAGTATCGCTTTGTAAAAATAAGTTCAAGAGTACAATTAGTGTCATAAGGGCAAAATGTTTTAATCTCAGCCAAGCAGAGCAGGCTCTGGGCTGTCACAACAGGTGCTAAGCTGGTGACTGATTAAATGTAATCACATTTTAGAGTTGAATATCAGAATCTTAAAACAGCAGGAAATCGCACAGCCAAAGAGCTGGTTCACGAAATCCCAGTTAAGCCGGTGCTCTATGGTAATACACATTCCACAGGGACAATAATGTTATTGAATAAGGAGTCCAAGGTTTTCTGAAAGCTGGTATGTCTCTTAGTCTTAAACAATATTTGCTCATTATATTTTGGCACGCTCTGTGTGCCAAGCTGACAGTAAAGCAAACTTTAGCCCTGGCTCATGCAACTGGTTAATGATTGATGGGTGAGTTCTGGGTTCGATTTGCTTGGGGGGGGATGAGGGGAGGAAATCTATGCCTCTGCTTTTGATACCCCCTTCTGGGCATACATTTTTTTATTGCCAGTGGGGATATGTTTTATCCCTGCTTCTTGTCATAATGTACTAAAGTCATAATGTGTAGCTAACATTCATTTTAGTAAAAAAAATTGCGACACCTCTCGTAGCTCTGTACTCATTAAAGTGTTTTTTTGTACAGAAGTACCACTCAAAAAATAATGCTTGAGGGGCGTAAGTGCCCAAGGATATTATTTTAGTTTTTGTCGCGTTCCTACATTTTTACCCTGCGATTTTGCGCTACACTCCCCCCACCAGCCTAGGGAGCCCAGGGCCGAGCTCAAGCCTCCTTCAATGCATGAGAGCCAACTGATGGGGGGGAGTTTCCCCGGTTGGACGTAGCGTGTGGAAGGAACAGGTTATTCCAACCAGTTCCCTTCCCCTCCATCAGGCGCCCCGGCTGACCAGGGGGAGGCAGTATAGCGACCAGGATTACTACATGTTTTTGTGAGGGTATTACTTACTACCCTAGGAGACGCGGGGAGAACATGCAAACTCCACACAGAGTAGGCCCTTTCGCCAACCCCACCTAGGGTATGGGCGCTGATGACGCGGAGGAGAAGACACGCCCCCAGCGCCCACAACGTCCCTGGCGGGAATCGAACCAAGGACCTTCTAGCTGTGAGGCGACAGTGCTACCGACTGCGCCACCGTGCCCCCTTTTGTCACATTCCTAAGCCAATAATTTGATGACCGGGTCATCGGTCAATCGGAGACTCAGCAGGAGAATCTTTGAGTGTCATTCATTTTTGGGGTGAACACATTTTTTCAGTAGCCGTATATTCACTACGCAATGCGTTGTGAGCTTTGATCTGCTATTTTTGCTAAGATTTTTTTTGCTTCAGTAGGTTTTTTTTTTGTTTCTTTTTACCTTTTTGTGACATGACCAAAATAGGGAGGCCAGTTTTAAAGGGATTAACGAATGTATGGTTGCAGAAAGAAAACGTAATGTCTATACAGTAAGTGTCCTCCAGAGGTGGACCAGAATGTAGCATGTTGCAGTGAAATGTGAAAGCTAGGGGGTGGCAATTGCCCAAATGATGCCCCTGGATGCGTGGCTGGTTTCATAATGGCCCACCATGTCACGTTAAAGGAGTGACGCGGGAGGGGGCCCTGCAGTCTACGGTATATAACCCACTGCTTCAAGATATGCGTACGCCCGCCTGGACCACATCACTTACCACGTGGTCATCACCGCGGTCTCAGTTTGACTGGCATTTGCAAACCGGGCCGACTTAATGAAATGTGCTGAAGAAGTGACCGTGGCCCATATACACTTTATTAATGAGTCATTATGCAGGCTCATAAGCTTCTCTCCCCAGGCTTTGATGCCACGCACGTACATGCTTGCAAGGCACAAAACAGCTACTCCCAGTAAACACCTACTGTAGTATATTGGCTTGTACATCAGTTTCAGATTTGCTGGGGGATGTGGGTGGGGGGGGAAATCTGGAGCCATATGCCTTTGCTTTTGATATCCCGCCTCTGGTCAAATAATTTTATGTCGGTTGGGATAATTATCCATGTTTCTGGTCAGACTTAAGTGAATGCATGCATTTTCAAAAAAAATATATATATTTATTTTATTATTATTGTATTTGTTTAATTAGCAGATCTCAGCTAAAAACACATTGCAATACAACACGATATGAGCTTGTAGATCTGCTATGCTCGCTATTTGTCTTATGGGGACTTACAGTATATAGGGCTTAAGTGGTTATTTATGTAAAAAAAAAATACAAATCAAAGCCTGGTTTAGTCAGCCTACAGTCATGTTCTGACAAGCTGATCAGTATGTGAAATAGTATCCCGTTGCTATTGTATTGTTTCAATTTCTGACAATATTCTCTGACTAGTGACACCTAGATGGAGATATTGATTCTATTGGCAAGGCTGTCAGACTTTAGATTGAAACGCTTAATTAGTATAGGTTTCCTGCTCACCTCCCTGACCACAGAGTAATTATTGTAATTGAGAGTAACGGGAGAGTAATTGTGTGTGTCAGTGCCGTTAGAATACACCACCAGGTAATCACAAAATAAATAATCAATACAGTAGGGCTGGGGCTGTACTTACTTTGTAGGCCAGTGGTTCTCAACCTTTAGTTCGGGACCCGCAGGGGGGTCCCCACATGATTTTGGGGGGGTCCCCAGATGACAGTGAAGTGAAAATTTAAGGACTTTTAAGATCTTTTCAATAATTACAAAAAAAAAATCAAAAAATCTAAAAATCTAAAGAAAGAAAAAAAGACCATTACTGCATCAAAAGTAATCAACAAACTATACTATACAAATTGGTCAAACATTGGCCAAATTGTCAAATAATATAAGAAAGAGGCAGCAATTGTGAAAATAGCCGATCTACAAGCTCACAACGCCTCGCAACGTGAGGCGTTGTGAGCTTGTAGATCGGCTATTTCCACAATATTTATCTGTTAAACCAAGTCAAACAAAATGTAATCCTTCAACTCCTACAATTCCAAGTGCTTGTCAGGGTGGGGGGGGTCCCACCCGGGGGGTCCCACCCAGATCAAATATTATTTTGGGGGGTCTCCACTTCAAATATGATTACTTTTGGAGGTCACGGCCTGAAAAGGTTGAGAACCACTGTTGTAGGCTGCAACCTTTTTGACTTGTTGGATAACACAGTAGGCCTGCTGCACTCCCTCATTCTAACTTAGCTAATTCTAATTTCTCTCCATGCACTTAAAAACTCCCTTTCTTTTCCTCTAAAAATGGTGTGTGTGTGTGTGTGTTTGAGAGAGAATGCAGAAGCCAGTCATTTCTAGCTTTGAAATCCCCTGAGGAAGTTCTTGCTGGCAAGACATTCCCCCAGACGATCTATGTGACTAGAGATATCCTTGCTGCTGACAGCGAAGGGCAATGTCCCCCCCCCCCCCCACACACCCCCCAACCCCCACCCCTGCCTCTCCCCTGGAGCTTTACCTCCCTCCCATCTATTTTAATGCACTTTATCTGCTTACTGTTGACTCATGCGTTTATTAATCTCCGCCACGGAAAATGAGGCACCTCAAGTGTTTGTTTTTGCTTAGCAAAACAGTGAATTCCTCTTGTTTTTGGGAGTCAGTCACATCACATGTCATTGAAAAGAAACACACAACTGACAATGGTATTCATCTATTATATCGTTGTTGTCGGGCAGGAACCTCTTATCTCCATATTTAAATTTCTGGGTTTTTTTCCCGTAAATTAATGCCCTACTTGATCACACTACAGCGTCAAACAAAAGTATCAAAAGTAGCAGATCTCGAAACGCGTCGCAAAGCGAAGCGTTTTTTTGCTATTTTTGAATTTGAATCCTGAGAGGTAACAGTTTTGAACATATTCATGAGGTTTCCACCCGACAGAGACAACATTTATTTTCCTCCTTTTTTTTACCAGTTTGATTGCTGTGACAGCAAAATGACATGAGGACATGTGAGAAGCGTTATGTCCAGACCTCGCTTGTCGCAAACACACATGCTATTGAACATTAAACGGGGAGAAGATGTGCATTCTCTTCAGTCAGCTCAATAAGAAGGATGGCTGTGACAGCTATAACGCAATTTGTTTCCAGTTATAAATAGCTCTTATTCTGTCCTATGTAAAACTAGACAGCATTGCACATGTATGCTATATTCTTTCTATCTCTCTTGCTTGTGTGTTTATTGTGTGCCATATTATAAAGGCATGTGTTCCTAATATTATAAATAATGTTGTGGCACCATAGAGAGGAGGCAAACCCGTGAAACCATGGCAACCAGCTGGCTGTGTTGATAATGAGAAGTACTCGGCTTATGGCAGTAGTGAGCTGTCTGGTAGAGATTGTTTTGTCAAACTGCATTCTGCCGCACCTGAGGGTGGATGGCTGGGACTTGGTATCCTCACATTCTTGAGGTGCGAGGTGACGGAGGCGTTTGGAGCTTGTAGACTTGCTAGTTTCGGCTTTGGGTTAGGGGTAAAATGGCACTCGTAAAATCACTGTCCTAAAATGTGGATGTACTCGCAAGTATAGCAATACAAGCAAGTGTGTGGGTGTGCGTATGCACGTATGAGTGAAAGCACATGCTCAGAAACACCTGTATGTCATGTGAACTGTGACGCGCGAGTAGGTCAGATGTGACGTATAAAATGGCACATTTCATATCTTGCCCCTTCATGAAAAATCAATGGCCAAATGCCTGGCAGAATTCCAAATGAAAGGTGAATCAATGTCATCTTGTGCTTTGTGCATTGGGACATCCTGACAGCTTTGGCACATAAAAGAAACTGGCTCCCAACCTTCTTCTGTAGAGATAACATTGATTTAAGATAGGGGGGGGGGGGGGATTTTGTCAATTCCCCTCCATGGCCTGGATTGTTCACAAACACGGACAAGCCATGGTTTAACTTGGAATGACATTAAAGTATTCTATTAAAGTATTCTGTAGCTCACCTTTGCTCCCTGAGAAAAGGTCAGAGAGATCTATAGATATTCACCTATTATTACTTGATTTTTAAAAACACTTTTGTTTAGATTTATTATTAATCAGTATAGATGATCAACAAGTGCCACAGTCCGCCCCCCCACCCCCCCCCCCCCCCATATATATATATGTAATACATATATATATAGAAAAATATATATATATATACATATTATGTATATATATATATTTTTTTCTTCTGTGGTTGTTTTAGTTTTCTGATAATGTTGTGCATTTGTACTGAGTTTGTAAATTCTTCAGTAAAGAATTTACACTTACTTTCTCCAGTGAGTCTACGCGGGGGTCCTTTCACCATCTGCCATGTGTCATAAACTGCACAAACACAATTAATGGTTCAATCTGTCAAATGTGAGTTTACATCACATTGCAGCTGATTAACTAAGAGTTGTGCATCACCTGAAAGACGTCCTTTCGCACCTCTGTCGTGCATCACTGTCTGCGACTTTAATTCACTCCCAGGTGCCCCCTCACTCGCTCATAAATATACTTAAGATTGTCTCATTGCTGCTTTATTTTATGACACATGAAGGTAGCGATAAAACCCCTTGAGCCCCTTTACTGTCTGACAGTATCACAACACTTACTCACCGGGGAGTATGCCGGCTCCCTGTGCCATTGGCGCAAACAGGTCGCGTGACATTCACCAGACTCCTCGCCGAGTTCATTTGGAAGATAATTCTCCAAGCACAGGCCACCAGAGATGAAACATGCTGGCCTGGAAGCCGCTAATGGCTATCCTGGGACTGGCATGTTTACTGCGGGTCACAGGATGGAGTACTCAGATGTTTTACTTAAGTAGAAGTAGCAAATACCACAATGTAGAAATACTCTGTTGCAATTAAAAAAGGCCTGTATTCAAAATGTTATTTCAGTAAAAGTGCAAAAGTTACTTAAAGTACCAAAGTAAAAGTACTCAAAATGTGTCTTTAAATATTCTTTTTATAGCAGATCTACAAGCTCACAACGGATCGCAGTGTGACGTGTTGTGAGCTTGTGGATCGGCTATTTTCAATAGAAGTGGTCAGCGTATGTTTTGCGTATAATCTAAATCTACAAAGTAATTAGTAACTAAATATGTTGGATAATTTTTGTGGAATAAAAAGTAAAATATTTGCCTCTGAGATGTAGTGGAGTAGAAGTGTAAAATATTGAAAAATGGAAACACTCATATAAAGTAAAATTATCCCAAGATTGTACTGAAGTACAGTACCTGAGTAAATGTACTCAGTTACTTTCCACCGCTGACTTCATGTCACATGATCTTTAATGCAGCGTGCTGTACAACAAGATGCAGGTCAGGTCAGGCTGTAACTGAAAGCCTCAGTTGGTGAGCTCTTTAAAAATGCAGAGCTGTTTCTTTTAGGGTTGTAATGGGTTTATAGGCTAGGTGTTGTAACAAGTCACCAAATCAAGGACAGTATGTTATCTTGTGCTTATACTGCACAATAGGTGCTGAGAAGCATTTCCTTCAATTAAATGGCACTTTAATTGCGCCCTAAAATGTGGCTCTATTTGCTTACCTCAAGATGAATACCGTAATATATTTATTTTTACTGCACTTAAAAATAATTAGCCTGTATACAGCATTTGAGTTTTTAAACCTATTAAACATCACCAATATCTGATAATCTAAATTGGTTTGATACTAAAAAAAAACATTTTTCTTTAGATTTTTTTGCTGCAAAACAAAATGATATCATGATCTGATGTCACTAAGGAAGGTCAGTTCGCTCGGTCAGAGAAATAAAACGAGTCGTTCTAAGGTGGTGACAGCTGTAAAAAAAAAGCCATAACTATGCTTCATATCACTCTCGATAAATGACCAAAACACAGCAGTAAAGGTAAATATTACTGTCTGCGGGCCAGATGGTGTCCAACCGATAATGTCTGGCCGCCAGTCGAGGAGGACAGTGGACAAAGCAGTAGTTTGACAAGCCAACAGATTCCACACACATAACCGTTGCCTTCGTGTGGCCCACCTGATAAACACCGATAATCTTTTGAATCAAGAGGAACGGGTGGGGGGCGGCGGGGTGAGCGCTTCCATGAGATAAGTACCTTTTGACGGCTCGGGCAATGGTATTTTAATTAAATATATGATCACATGGTCCTGCCCCAGATGCCAAAGTCTAAACAAAGATAGCATCATCTAATCAAAGACAGGGCCTGGAGTGCTTCAAGGACAGAATTATTTTCTATTAGGGTCCCTCTCCCCAGGGAGTGAGCCAATTTTCTTTATTATGATAGAATCAGCATATTGTAGATTGAATCTGGCGATAGTGTCGCAGCGGGGAAGGTGTGATGGTCCCAGATGCACCGGCAGCCTCTTAACCCAAAAAGACCGGGAACGCATATATGTGTCATTTTTAGATTTCTTTGGCTATTCAAAAATAACAGTATATCTGCTATTTCTTTTAAATCGTGAAAATTTGGGCAAATGTTAGAATATTTATATATTTTAAAGGATTTTTTTTTTACTCAAATCTTTGCTTCTGGGGGTCCCTATTACAAAATATTTCGAGATGAGGGTCCGCGGCCAAATACATATAATTTTGGGAGTCCTTGACATGAAAAAGTTTGAGAACCACTGATATAGAAACATACGCTTTAAAAAAAAATAGGATTTAGAAGACATTTGTAGAACCACCAGAAGTAAAGATTTGAGTTTAAAAAAATATATATATACATATATATATATTCAAAAGATTTGCACAAACTTTCACCTTTTTAAAAAAAATAGCAGATCTACAAGCTCGTAGCGCGGCACTCGGTGAGCTTGTACAGTGTATATCTGCTATTTTTTAATAGCCAAAGAAATCAAAAAAATGACACAGATTATTTCCCTGTCTAAATGGGTTAAAGCCCTCAATCACCATGCAGTCTCATGTCCAGCCTGCAGACATTCACCCTTTTTTTGATTATCTTTTTTTGATATTCCTCTGAAGGTTATGTTCCATCAAAAGAATAAAGGGCAACGTCTGTGGATCCTAACGTACAGTACAAGATAAAAGTCATCGGTACAAACATTTCCCTCCAGACCCGATGGTCTCTTCTTGACCTTGCTAGATGTTCTATTGAAGATGGAGATTAAGCTATCCATCATGATTAGGCTGTGGTTTGGAAATGCTAAATAGTAGACATGTATGATGGAGACGTTTCCTAAGATAGACATCGATTGGCTCTGCTTTTGACATGCACTCAGACAACCAGTAACTCCTGGAATTCTCTATTTTGTCTGTGGTGTAAAGTAATTACTCAAGTACTGTACTAGTATTTTCTTTTTTATTTATACTTTATACTTCTAATCCAATACATCTCAGAGGTATCTCGCCTCCCGTTTGTATGTGAGAGCTGGTGAGAACTTCTGGGAACTCAGATTATCTCAGAGGCAACTGTACTTTTGACTCCACCACTATTTATTTGAAAAGTTACTTTGCAGATTTGGATTATTATTACAAAACAGCTATTCGAAAATAGCTGATATACAAGCTCACAACAGGTCACATGTAATATGTTGTGTACTTGTAGATCAGCGATTAAAAAATAAAATATGACAAACTTTTACCTTGGAAGTATATTTTGATGCCAATACTAATACTACCAATACTACTTTTACTCAAGTAAAATGTGGAATATGGACCTTTTACTTATATTGTCATATATTGTGGTGTTGCCACTCTTATACTTTAAGTAAAACATCTTGTCTGTGTGTACTGTTGACTGGAAACTGCTGTGATCCAGCAGTTTTAATAATAATAATAATAATAATAAACTTTATTTGTATAGCACCTTTCATGACATGAAATGCAGCTCAAAGTGCTTTACAGAGCAAGAATACAATTACAGTTAGAACCAATTTAACAATAAAGCAAACAAAGATAAAATAAAATAAAATAAAAGCAAGCAAAAGCAAAGGCATAAAACAACATTAAAATAGGGAATACAGTGAGGAATTAAAAATCAACCAAAGAATCAGCTAAAAGCAAGAGTGAAGTAATAGGTCTTGAGCTGTGCTTTAAAGCTATCGACAGAGGCTGCCTGTCTTAGGTGTAATGGGAGTTTATTCCACACTGTCGGTCCGTAAAAGCAGAATGCTGCTTCACCGTATTTTTTATATGTCATTGTAGGCACCTCGAGCAGGTCAGCACTTGAAGACCTGAGGGCCCGGTTTGGAACATATCTCTCTAGGCAGTCAGAGAGGTAGGTAGGTGCCAGACCATTTAGAGCTTTATAAACTATTAAAATAATTTTAAAATCAATCCTAAAAACAACCGGGAGCCAGTGTAGTGAAGCAAGAACTGGAGTGATATGTTCTCTCATCCTGGTTTTAGTTAAAATTCTGGCTGCCGCATTTTGAACAAGTTGTAATCTGTCAGTTGTTTTCTTTGGCAGGCCAGAGTAGAGTGCGTTGCAGTAATCAAGCCGAGAGAAAACAAAAGCGTGGATCAGCGTCTTTGCATCGTCTAACGACAGATAGTCTCTAATTCGCGCAATATTTCTAAGATGAAAGAAAGCAATCTTGGTGACATGATTAATGTGTGTATTGAAATTCAATTCAGAATCGATAATCACCCCCAGGTTCTTTACTGTGGTGTTACTTTCTACAGCCAGGTTACCAAGTCTACTTGTTATTGATTCTCTCTGCTCACTGGAGCCAATTATGAGAACTTCTGTTTTATCCTCATTTAGCTTAAGAAAGTTCTCACTCATCCAGCATTTTATACTGGACAGACAGGTCAACAATGGGTCTAGAGCGCAGGGGTCGTCTGGAGCTACTGAAAGATACAGCTGGGTATCATCAGCATAGAAATGGAAGTTCACTCCGTGATCGGCGATGAGTTCTCCCAGCGGTAGTATATACAGGGAGAACAATAAGGGACCCAGAATTGAGCCCTGTGGAATACCAGAACAGATGTTGTGTTTGTCTGAGTCAAAGTAATGAGATCTCCTATTAGGAACGCTCTCGCTAATGTGTACACATCTGCCTTCATCACAGTGGCTGGCTATGGCTGGATGCTAACTAACACTGTACCAACGTAGCGTCGCTGTCGGGGGGGAAACCTTGTACTGTATGTCAAAAACTGTGTTCCAATTTATCCAGAGTACAGTAGTTATCATTTATCCACAAGAATATAATAATGAAATATACAGTGTGGAGATACAAGGTTTCTGTCCGACAGCAACGATAGGGTTGTTCGATCCGTTCTAGTAAATAATGCTATTGCACAGTTCGCTATAAATGATGATGAGTCTATTTGCAGTGGTGTAAAGTAATTAAGTACATTTACTCAAGTACTGTACTTAAGTACAATTTTGAGGTATTTTTTACTTTACTGGAGTATTTCCAATTTCCAATACTTTTACTTCTACTCCACTACATCTCGGAGGCAAATATGGTACTTTTACTCCACTACAATTATTTGAAAACTTTAGTTACTAGTTACCTTGCAATTATCAATTATTATATTATAAAACATACACACTTTAGCTTTATTTTATACATAGGCTATTTGAAAATAGACGATCTACAAGCTCACAACGCGTCGCATCGCGGCACGTTGTGAGCTGCTATTTTCAAACATTTTAGTACTTTAAGTAGATTTTGAAACCAATACTTTTGTACTTTTACTCAAGTAAATGTTTAATTCCGGACTTTTACTTGTAACAGAGTACTTCTACATTGCAGTATCGATACTTTTACTTAAGTAAAACATTTGAGCACTTTTTCCACCACTGACTATAAATGATGAAATCCTAATGTGCCATGTTCTCTGAGTCTATTTGGATCACTCAGCAGACTGGTTAGGTCTGGATTTAATGCAACACATTTAGGAGTGGGACAGGTGTCCTCTGGGAAATATGGGGCAGGAGTTGTGTTGCATCTCACAAAATTGCTCTGTGCACAGAGACGGATAGATTTACTATTTGCTATTGTTATTCATAATGTAATTGAAGTGAACTGCATTTGATTACTGTTACTTTCTCTTAAGTTTGCACTGTGCAACAGGCTTTGGAATGAATGAAAGTTTGTATGTTTTACTTTTCGACAGTTACAAACTTTACAAGCTTATTCAGAAGCTGAATTAGTTCACCATTAGTCTTCATGGAATGATTGAATGGTTTTAACTCAGACCTTGTACAAAGAACCAAAATAAAACACTAATTACTGAATTCTCCTTACATTCTATTTTAATCATTAGCCCTTTTCTAATTAAATCTTAAGGCAAATTCTGCCATTAATCTCTTAATAATTCAAATACGTATGGTGTGGAATTTGAACATTTCTATTTTGTCTGTACTCTGTGCAGTATGTTTCATACTTCCATATTGATGTTTAGTTTGTGGAATTGTTTTATTATTTTTGGATCAATGTTTTCATGAAGCTTCCCTTCTGGTTTGGAATGAAAGTCTGGTCTCTTACACTCAGTGGTAAGTGGTTTTTATTACTTGAAATGGCATATCGTATTTTGTGCGATGTTAAAAGTGTCCTTCAGACCGAGAGGGAAATGTTCAAACAGGTTTGTGGATATCGTCCTTGAAGACAAAGAAACTTTTCTTTTGAAAAGAATTTCTCTATTTTAGACGAGGCTTTCTATCGAAATGTTTTCTGAAGGACAACGCTGAATGAAATTTAATAAGTGCTCACGCCTATTAGAAGCATAACAAGAGTCCTAGAACTGCAGCTTCTCTCTTGTGACTTTGGAGACTTCATTTGTGCCAAGGTCATCAAAAAATCTAACTTTTCCACCAGCATTTCCACTCTACAGCAGTGCCCCTGCCAGCCCTAATTTGAGAAGTAGGTTAATAGAAATTCACATTGATTCATCATTTTGCATATGGATATGAAACATTCCTACAGCTTCAACGGGGCAGCACTTTTGTGACCTACTATATGTTGGCTAGTGATAGGACATGGTGGGTCACACTGTCATCAACGCAGTCAGTTACCCGCAATTACAGCGTCCTGCAACAATGTAACTCAGGACTAGGGATGGGATGATAATCCTTATTATCGTTTATCGTGATAAAAAACGACTCACAATAATCGTATCTCGGAGATTTTAATGTATTATGAAATTGTCCTCTGTCATACTCTAGGATGAATTAGCTTTTGTTGAGATGCAAATTCAGTACCACTTTAAACACTCTATACTTGATAAAAACGAACCTGTAAAGATTATTATTTCTCTCTACACAAATCGATTCGCCAAAAATAGCCGATTTGCACGCTCACAACAAGTTTTAAGCATAATTGATGATCGCGATAATATCGTTAATCGCAATATGTCCACGAGACGGAAATTATTTGTATTTACTCCACAGTGCCCTCTACAGATTTGGTTAATGGTAAGTTCAAATCCTCCAGATCTGTAGAGGGCACTGTGGAGTAAATAAAAATAATTTCTGTCTCGCGGACATATTTTATTTTCTGCCCAAAAAGTGTATTTTACAGAGTAGGTGGGGTGCTGAGAGGCTTCCCACCTCCGAGAATAGACTTTCAACAACACAAAACAAACTTTGTTTTTGTGAGTAGTGAAGTGGTTTTGTTTATTTTCACTACTGTTGGAGCCCTCGCAGGGCAGTGGAAGAGCCCAGGGTCTGGCAGGGCGTTAGAGAGAACTCACTAACGCTCTGGACCAGGGCTAGACCTTCCCCAGCTTGTGCATCCACTCAATTCCAGATCTAATTTCCTTTATTCATTCATTTATGTATTTTCTCCCCTGTTATTGTGTTTTTTCTAAACAGTCAGTACTGTACTGTACTGTATTTTGCTGTACTGTACTGTACTGTACAAGGAAACTTGCCTCTAGTTTTACGTAACTTTCTCCTCGCGCAGCTTTGCTTTACTGCACAGTAAATCCTGCTTTTCTGGTAACATCCAAGGCCATGTGTTGCCAGGTCAGGAAGGATATGACCCTGAGAAGCTGTGCTCCTTCAGTATGGACTATCAACACTGCCCAAGGTCAGGAACGTGGCAGTCTTAGTTTGACCCTCTCACTCCCTGACCTTCCAGCGACCATCAGCACGACTGCCTTGTTTCATTCTCTGCCCTTCACTTACCCACTCCGCTGCTGAAGAGCTCATCCACGTGATTGTTTGTTTCTGTATCGACTACCCCGGCACTCTCCTGTTCGGCCTCCCTGATAAATCCACACTCACTCCAACCCATACAGAACCCAGCGGCTCAGGTCCTGACCCGCACGCCGCACCGAAACCCTAGCTGGGTGGCACCACATCCCTAACATCTTCCGCAAGCTCCACTGGCTTCCTAACTATTCCCATCTATAACAGTGGTTCACAAACAATTTTTGCGTTGCGGACCCATTTTCATGGGTCGCGAATAAAGAATTATGTCTTTCTTACACTTTGTTTTTAATTATTATGATTTCAAAAGACTTTTTGACAAAAGGTCGGTCAAAACATTGGTAATCAGTGGTCTCTAGGAAGCTTCAAAATCGGCATCAGACCCAAAAATATGACACGGTTGAGCTGTGACAGGCTCTATAAAGGAGCTAGTCTGTGCACTATTTTCTACATGAATAGAAAAAGGTGCATCACAGTTAATCACAGTATCGGGCTGGAGCTGGAGTGAATAAATAGGTTTAACCACAGGTATTATACCACATAAGTATAGAAACTACTGTATTGATGCTGTATAACTGTAGTCAATACTAGTCATGAGTCATGACTTCAGTACAGAAATTCTACGCTGTTTAATATAATTCCTGATAATAATAGAAATGTAAAAAAATGTTGGGGTCCAATATTAAAATCTTTAATTTTCTACACCCACTGTGAGCAGGAGACTGGCAGTTGAAGTTTGAATTGACTTCATTACAAGGTAGTCATCTTCACAGTAGCTTTATTGAGGATGGAATTGTTCTCTCAGTTGTTCAGTGGTGTATTTATTATTTGCACTGATATTGCACGGAGTTTCATCCTAATAAGACCAACATTGCTATCCTCACAAATCCATTGTTCATGAAATCGGGCTTCTCTGTCCTGCAAACTTGAATCACCAAACTTCATAATGCTGTGCACCTTTTGTGCTGTCAACTAGGTTACCTAGCATTGTACGTAATGGCAGAGATAGGCCTATGGAATAATACAATATATATTGAAAATATTTCTTTTCAGTTTCTTATATGAACAGTTTTATCAATAATGTCTTACAGGTGAAAACTGAGAGCCATAGTTGTGCCACTTTCAGTGTTACATCATATTCTGAGTCATAATAGCTATATTGTGTGGATAAGCGCAAGTGTACAATTTTCATCAGTTGATTCTTATAGGCTACGGAATCATTATAAATATTATAGACAAGACACCCTAACAAAGCTTGATTTCATCCTTTTAATCAATTTTAAGCATTATATTTAGCGTTATTCACTAAGTTTGGTGGCACCTTGCACTGAACTGTCTGCGCGTGATCTCACAGCTGAAGGAACTCACCATTGCAAACAAGGACAAAACTAAGCCACCAAACATTGTTGCTGCAGTAGGTTTGCTAAAATTCATGGCTGGGGATAATTGAGATCATTATTATAATTATTAAACAAATGAGTGTGTCTATATAAATCAGGGCTTGATTTAGACGTTTACTTTAATGAAGCATAACGTTGATCCAGCAAGATGTTTCCGGGTTTGCAAGCTAAACCAATGCGCATACCGTGAGGCTTTTTTTTCCTTTTGCCGCTCCTGATTTATTTTCTATGGAAGCGCTCCCCTATCCTGCACAAAGGATTGTGGATTGGCGGGTGTGCAGGCGAGGAGAGCGTTAGAAATATCTAATTTCCGGGCAAGATACCGTTGCAGTCCCTTATAGACTGGGAATCTGGGATCAACTCATAGTGCAGTTTTCTTTTTCGATCTAGAGTGGATATTGGCCTTCAAGGTCTGTCCGACGTCCGGACAGAGTAAGCGTTAACTACAAAATTACATCATTCAGAACATTGTGCATGATTGCTCAGACATTCAAGGTGGATGTGATTTATATAGTTTTGTTTCCGCACATTCAACCCAATTAAGGCTTCATTCTGCCAGCAGTAAAAGCAGTGATTGTTTTGAAGAGACATTGGCTGATAAGAGGCACTAACACAACTTGTCGCAAGAAATAGCAAAGCCTTTGTATCTCCATGCCAAATTTCCCACAGCATGTCAGAGGGAGATCCAGGTATTAAAACCACAGCTTCTAGGTCTGGCTATAGACCGAATCATCATGACACTACCAACCAAAAAAAAATTCCGGGTAGATAACGCCAACAGCATCGCATTGGAGCAGTATTTTTCATTAACCTTATTTCTTATTAACACTTATTGTTGACTATTAGAAATATATTATTTTGTTATAAATATCTGCAGGTTGACAAACTAGACATAGCTAGTGTTCTGGACACTTTATTTTATATTGTGAAAACGTCCAGACATTCTATCCTGAAAAATACCTGTTGGTTTACAAACATTGTGTATTACCAGATTCAGATCTCGTAATACACAGCTTCATTGGCTCGAGAAGGGTGCGGTCTGACGTTCAAAAATCACACGAGCTTGGTGGCATTATGTATTGGCATTTGTTTTTCTGGCCAGCCGAAAAACGTATGGAGGTCGGGTGGACTATTTTGAAGTGTGCAATGAATATCACCACCCAGACAAAATATCTAAAACAATGTATTAAAAACGTTTTGGAACAGATGACATTTCAAGAAAATGTGCAGCTATACAGCTGTATTCTATGCTGTTATGGAACACTTGTATAGTAGTGCCAGGCAAGATGGTTACCAGTCAGTTCAGGATTTTCTCAACATAGTAAAACCTGTAAGGGTCAACTTGGGTCCATTTTTACACTCCCAGATTTGACTGTGTAGGTGGTGAGTTGGTCAGGGGCAAGTTCAAGTTCACCTTTATTGTTGCGTATTATAAAACAATGAAAGATCGCTTCTACATTTTGTGAGGACCAATTATACAGTTTGAAGATAATGTTGAAACTGGGTGGAGTGCTCCTTTAATGACATTTTACACGTTCCTTTTAGAGTAGTGCAAATGTTACGTTTGTCTTAACAGTCATTCGTAGCAGTCTGCAGTCCTGAGCAATCAGGTTGGTTCAGATCAGACCAACCTTTTCTCTGTCATGACATATTTAAATGGATATGCTTTGCCAATCCGGGTCTGATGTTTTGTGTAAAGATATTCACCCCCTTAAAGTAGGTCTCACCTTATGATTTTATATTTGGCTCATTGCCAACATCTGGCTATGTACAGTAGTAACAGCCTTCTACAGGCTCTCTGGAGTATCCTGTTCTTACTGCAAGACAAGTCAGTAATTGGCTCTAAATTATAAAAAAAAGAAAACTAAATCTAGGATTTGTACACATACTGTATGAAGAAGTGAACATATGGGAAAACTATTTAGACATATATATATATATATATTTAGAATATGTCAGCTTTTGTATGTAATTATGTCTTTTAGGCCAAAATGTAGTAATTTTTTCCTTTCATTGTGTAGCAACACATGGTTCAGCCTAAGGTCAGTGTACTGTTTGTTTGTGACGTTGATCTCATGGGGTCAGGAAAGGTTATGTGTGTACTGTGCCTAGTGAGGCTTGATGGGAAACAAATGCCACAGCGAAAGGCCCACTACGATCACAATAGTTTTATCAGGGAGGTATTTGTGGGGAATATTTCAGTGTGTGGGAGATTAAATCGGTTATTTGAATGAGTTAACCAACAATGTTTCCTTGGGGACTGAAACTCTCTCACTCTAAAGATAAACGGCTACTCTGGACTAGACAGACAGACAGACAGACAGACAGACTGCTGAAACCTGAACAACATGTTTTGCATTGTACTCATGTGATACCATGTTAAACTTCGTTGATTATTGATCAGACTTGTGATCAGTGTATTGGTGGCTGACGTGGTTTGTTGACCTGCATGCCGGATTGGGACCAATAATCAGGACCACAGGATAAGACCACAGCACACGCAAACAGGTAAGGATATTATTTTCCTCTTCTAACGTGGCGGTGGTCTTTGGGCTCGCCCCTAATGGTTGATGATAATAATAGGTTGCCCGTTGGAAATACAGTAGGTCTGGATCGTTATTAGAAAGGTTGCCTGTGATGTATTATTGTATTGTATTCAAGGTCTTCACTCTCTTAGTTAGTACTCGATGAAATGCAGGCAGGGGCTACATGTTGAATTTCTTGTAGGTGCAGGTGCTGCTGTTTCAACTCATTATAGGCTTCTAAAACAAAAAACTAGCCTTAAAGGGATAGTTCACCCCCAAAATGACTTTGTCTCTACCGATTGCTCACCCCATGGAGCCTTGAATTCATGGATATTTCTTTAGTTTTTGTCGAATTGCTAAACCAATAATTTGATGACCGGCGGACACTCATTGCGTCAATAAGTCATTTTCTGGGTGAACTATCCCTTTAACTGACAAATCGGTTCCATTCGGTGGTGTTCATGGGGTACACCGAGCCGGCTGGCTGTTCATTCAGAACATGTCTCTGTCACTGTGTGTCCTTAAACCAGACTACACACTTTTGTTGTGGGAAATTCAATTTGCTCTGTGTCTCGCGGGATTAGAAATGTTCTCTTCAATGCCTACTAGCTGCCACTATGTTTTGCTCTGTCGATGGTCTAACACACTGGACATATACCCGAACTAACCCTCACTAACACCTTTTGGCAGAGCATCGCAATCAGCTGCTGACATTGAATATTGGACTTGACTTATTGGAATGTATGGCGGCCACACAGTCTACCAAGGTTGGTCCTGATAGCTACTGCAATTTCATAAAGCCTATAAGCTCAAGAGCTGACACCCAGCCCTCTGGAAAGAAAACAACTAACAACCCTACTGTGGGTTGAACAATGTGTTATCACACTAAAATGCAGTTTGCACTTGACACGAGCACAGAGATGCTACAGTCATAGGGGAACATTTCTTTGGGTTCATCCACTCGCATCACAGTGCCAGCTGGTGAAGAGAATTCCTTCCTACCGGGATCTTTTCAGTGACATAAAGTCAGTGTGTGGGAGCGCCTGTGCACGTGTGTGTGTGTGTGTATGTGTCTTTGAGAGAGAAGGAGAGAGAAGCAGGCCAGCCATCAATAAGATACCAAAATACTCTTCTCAATTCACAAAGCGATGACAACATGGACGGACAACAAAAATGTAGGCCTACTGATTTACTGTTGTTCTTAACCCATTAAGACCTGAGGCCGATTTTACAAATGTCTTCTAAATCCTTACAGTTTCTTGAAAAAAGAAATGTCAATTTTTTTTTTCACGATTTTTCAAAAATAGCAGATCTACAAGCTCATAGCGCTATGAGCTTGTAGATCTGCTATTTTTGAATAGCCCAAAGAAATCTAAAGTGACAGATGCGTTCCAGGTCTTAATTGGTTAATTGGCATAGTGACTAAATTGGGGAGAAAAAGGGGTAAAAGTAATTGTCTACTCTACATTATAAAAAAAGAAAGAAAACTACATCTAGGATTTGCACACATACTGTATGAAGATGTGAACATTATGGGAAAACATATTTATATTGTACAAATAAAATCACCACATATTGGTGATTTATATCCATCCCTTTTGGATTTGGTGAAAAGGAATCCATAGCCTATAAGTATTATCAGTCACAAATGTGACTCAGAGAGACACAATTCCTAAGGCAAAGGACGACATCGACAAAAATTCTAATTTTACGTGAAATCCAAGGCCCTTTGTTTGTGTGTCAAAATGTCATGTGGGACTGATAGTCAATAACTCAAATTGAATGACTGAGGAGAAGTTATGGGTTACTTTAATGAAGCAAGAAAGCAGTTTATCCAGCTAGATTGACCTTAAGCAATTACCTTAAGGGCACACTCTAATCAATACACTGTTGCTGTATATTGTACAGTACATAAAGGTAGTTGTTTTTTTTCTCCACCTCCTATGTTCTATGTAACATTGTGAACTCCACTGTACTGGTGTGACAGATATGTTGCATTCAAGGATTTAAAAAATATATAATTATAATGGCTGTACAGTATGTACAGTTTCTGAGTGTTCCTACCTTTCTCAAATGTCCATAAAAAAATAAGGAAACAGGCTACATTCTTTATCCTATATTAAAATTGCCTAATGGGTAATGTGGCCTGTCGGTTGGTGGACCACCGCGGCCCTTGGGGGCCCCTGTCACTTTGACTCAGACGTAACCATAAATAAGAGTTCACATGCACTGATAAGACATAACATAAACCGTGTCAAATCCACATACATTACGGAGATTTTCAACATGCACTGATGTCAGACGCAACAGAAACCGTGTCAAATGCACATACTGTACCGTATATGGAGATTTTCAACCCCTATCCAAGCCAGGTGTTCATGTCTTTTCAATGGAATACAATGGAAAGACATTCAGCTATTGTTCTGTTACCCTGACATCGGAGTAGTTTGTTTTATTGTGGAAGTTATTCGATTGTACAGTGTAGAATATATTTTTGAATAGACTGAACGTGGAATGCAAGCATCATGTCTCACGTGTCAGTACAATATGTAAAAAAAAATGTCTGACAAAGTTCACAGCCTTGACTTGTTAAATACAGTTGAATATCTCTGGGTGCATTGGTTTCACCTAGATGTATTGTGTACAAAACTCTATAAGCCCTGAGCAACTGCTGTCAATACGACATGCTTAGTAGATTGTTTAAAATAGTTTTCTTTCGTTAAATAAAACGACTCCAAGTGAGGAGCGTTATAGTCGACTCTGTGGTCACAGTGGCAGAGGGGCAAAAATAAGAAATTACACTGCAGATGAGTATCTGCAAGATACATGTGGAGGTGACCTTGTGAGATCTAAATTCCAGATATATAGAGTATGCTCCAAATTAAAGCTTTGCACAGGAAATTGAACTGTCAGATGGATGGAGAGAGAGAGAGAGAGAGAGAGAGAGAGAAAAGCCTCTGTCACAGAGTGGATTGTATGCTGTGCAAATGTCAGACTTACTGGCAATTATCCTGTGGATGATATCAGAAGAGGGGGCTATATTTTACCTTGGCAGGCTGAATTATGGATGTGATCAATCCTTCTGCCGAGAGCTTCGAGAAATGTGACTAGTTCTTTTGCATGACAAAGGTAAGCTTAGAGTACATCGACTTGCATGCCGATCAGTAAATGACAAAATGGTTATGAATTATGATGTCACAAAACACAGTATGTAGAGATAAATCTACTTGCTATTCCACTAAACGTGCTGTGATACTGTGCTTGACTCCCCCCCCCCCCCCACAGGCAAACAGAGGCAGAGGCTTATTATCTTAATGCCAAACTACTCGTTTTTTCAAGTATACTGCACCAGTAGACATCGTTTTAAGCATGGACAAAAATGTCAATGTCAATTTGATATACCTGGCGCGTCCAGCATAAAACAGCAACAAAATATGCCTTTATCTATGCTTAGTTTTTAAGCTTTTTCTGTTTGCTCGTGTTAAGATAGCTGATTGTATGTTTGTATTCAGCAGCACCATTACTTAACACAAATGAAGTTATATTTATTCATACCTAGGAGCTACCCAATACAACAATAGTGCTGTTAGCAATTCCATTAAAGCAGTTTGGGGTTGAATTCTTTTAGTAGTTCAGTTCTATTCATGAGCTTTTTTTTTGTGTACAGTAGCCTGTGTCATCATCATGCAAAGCTGTGTTCACTCCAGCCTCCACCGAGGAGGTTAACCTCAGCCAGGGGTTATGTTTTTCTCGAGGTTAAGCAGAGGTTAACTTCTTGTTCTCTCTGTGTGTGTGTCTCTCTCAAACACTCTATTTTTATTTTATTTATTCAAAGCTATTGTTACCACTCAACACAGAGTAGTCTAGCATAAGTTCTGCAGTATACTCCACCAGTTGGTCATAATTTAATGGTCATTTGAGGTTGTTTTTTTTATTTTATTTTACTTTGTGGCAGTTGCATTTGGTTTGTTGTCAATGAAACCTCCACTTACACAGGTCTTACCTGTGAGGGTGTACACTACAGTACACAACTGTCAATCAACGTCTTTTGTCTGTGTTTCAGAACTGCATTTGCATGGACAGCAATAATCAGACTATTGGCTTTATTCTAAATAACACAATATTTTTTGATTACCCTGTTTACATGGGTTGTTTACATGCATATTCCCATTTACTCGGTCAGCAAACCCTTTTGAAAATACACCCACTACAGTGTTTGTGCCCAAAATATGTTAATTAATAACATTTAAATACTCTTTATGCCTTGATAGGATTACGCTTACTCTGAAAATGCTGTTTACAAGCCAATTTAATATTCAAGCTATTGTCTTTATCTGGTTATGTCAGAATATTGCTGTCCACATAAACATAGTCATCATGAAACTGGGTCCAAACCACATGAGACCTAAAGAGGAGAAGTGAATGAAGTTGAGGCTATATTAACTCTGAGTTAGACATGGCAAACTGAGTTGGACTTTGGCACAGCACACCTAGACAAAGACCTCCAATCCAAAGAGATCTATACCACCAATACAACTCCTCACACCACCAACCCCCATGACAACCACTTACATATTATGCCCCCACTGCAATAGAGACTGTGGATCAAGGATCGGCCTCTACCAGACCCAACGACAGGAGGACAATCATACTCGTTCCGAGTGATCGCCGATGATGGTGTGTGTGTGTGTGTGTGTGTGTGTGTGTGTGTGTGTGTGTGTGTGTGTGTGTGTGTGTGTGTGTGTGTGTGTGTGTGTGTGTGTGTGTGTGTGTGTGTGTGTGTGTGTGTGTGTGTGTGTGTGTGTGTGTGTGTGTGCGCGTGTGTGCGTGGATGATTATAACACACTTTGTAAAGCACTTTGTATAAAGGCGCCACAGACCATTTACCATTTCATCTCAATCCAGCTACAATACCTGACTGCAGTTTCATTTTGTAGTTTTCAGAAAACCAGCTATGGGATATTCTCCATCACAGCCGTGTATTTGTATCTTCTTATTTTATTTATTATTTCTGTAGTATCCACACTGTTGCTCGAAGTACAAGGATTTCACTGCCTGCAATGTTGCTACCAGCTGTATTTATTATATGTGCATGTGAAAATAAACATCTTGACCCATGGCTTTCTATGTTATTGTTACATCTCTGCTGGATGCCATTACCACAAGTCATCACTTGAGAGATTCAATGAAAAAAGCCTTTTCAGCCGACTAACTCGTATTAATGACATCACACATAGGGACCTTTTCCCCCCAATTCAAGTCACCCGATATTCATTTATATTCCATATCCAGGACATTTGAGGTATTCTCTTCCTGGGCGATTCTAACCAAGTCTTCCCGCCTTTGACAATATAAAGTACCATTTCTAGGAGTATACATAACTGGACCAAAATAGCCTTAATTTAGGTAACAAATTGCCTAAATGGATAAAGGCAACTCCTCTCTGGAAGGCAACCATTACATCAGAGGGGAAAATATGACAGTAATTCTGATAACCCAATTCTCTAAATATAATATCTTCCCATCACATATATCAGATCATCCACTTTGGGGCAAATTTTATCTAAATCGTAAAACATGTATAAATTTCATAGGCCGCGTGTAACGACAATTCTGGTGAAGTCTTTTAAATGAGTGATGGCTGTAATTAGTATGTGACTAAATCTGCAGTAAGCTGTAGAAGGTTGAAATCCCCTCAGGAGAAATAATGTGACTGCATTAGATCAAGAGAGTCCTTTGATACTGTCCCATCACCCAAAGCATCTGTGTCTATGTTTTCTTAATTACCTGTGTACACACTTGGAAGGGCTTAATGGCAATCTATGCCATTGCTTATTTAGCAGTCAGACACAAATATTGTCAATTAAATGTAACTCCCAACAGGCTGCCAAGAAGGTATGCAGAATGATTAGATTATCTGTTTTATAATCAAGCTTCGCTGCTTCGACTTCTACCTCTGGAAATATAACCTGCTGTGTTTCTTTGGCTTTGCTGTGTATCAAATGGTTGCCTTCTCATAAGTTCTCGAAGGTGAGAAATTGGCCTGCATTGTCTAGCATTCATGGAGATTTTTTCTCTGTACTTAGTTTGTGCTCTTAATTTGCCCAGTTTTGATGGCTTAATATTTACTAGTGGTTTGCATGGTGTTTTATAATATAATAATTGATATCCGCAAAGTAACTAATAACTAAAGTTGTCAAATAATTGTAGTGGAGTAAAAGTACAATATGTGCCTCTGCAATACAGTGGAGTAGAAGTAAAAGTATCCTACTGAAAATTGGAAATACTCCAGTGAGTAAAGTAAAAAAATACCTCAAAATTGTACTTAACTAGGCTACAGTAGCCTACTTGAGTAAATGTACTTAGTTACTTTCCACCACTGAATAGGCGCGTATAGGCTTAGGCTAATTGTCACAATTAGTGATTGGTCAAAACGTCAGTAATCAAGGTAAAAAAACAAACAAGTACATGATTGGTTTGTTTAGCTTTCCGCCCCGCCCCCAATACCAGTTGTAAACAGAAGTAACGTTACGTTAGAGCAGTGGTTCTAAAACTTTTTCATGTCAAGGACCCCCAAATTGACACTTATTAGCCCGCGGACCCCCATTTCAAAAGATATGCCAGGGACCCCCATAAGAGAAGATTTCTTACGGCTCTAGCAGTGATTCTCAACCATTTTAATTTCAAGGACCCCCAGTTTGACATGCATTAGGACTACAGACCCCCATTTAATGGCATTTCTATCACTTGGACCGCAATTTATATTGTAAAATCTATGTCAATTTAACTCTGAGAGTGTACAAATGGAACCAAATGGACCCGTTAGGGTCCATTTTGGTACACTCTCAGAGTTACAGACCCATAAGGGTCCATTTGGTGCTTAATCTATCATTTAGCTGGGGACCCCCTGGAACTCCCTCAAGGACCCCTGGGGGTCCCCGGACCCCACTTTGAGAACCAATGCGTTAGAGAGAATGAGTAGCTAGCTATAGACCAATTATCTGTTTACCAACATTGAGACTGGATGCACAGGTGATTGTGTCATGCAATCAATTCTCAACCTGTTGCTTGTGTTGGCTAGCGAGGCGCGAAAGGGTTTCGTTTGGAGCTAGTGTGACGTTTGGAGCCAGTGTGACGTAGTCTGTTAAGGGGTCTTGCCGATGGTTGCTGAGAAGGAGAGATTAATTGACATGTTATCTTTGTCAAATATGGATGCAAGCCTATTCCCAGAAAGAAAAAGAGAGGTGGAGCTGAAAGGACAAGACAAAAAAATGGCGTGCCATGAGGAGGAGGCTGTTTCAAACTGACAGACATATTTAATTTATATCAGTCACACATGATGCTGCTGCTGTGGAAAGTAAGTTACACAATACACACAGTTTTTTACTGAAGAAAATAAAGTATCACTACTGCAATTTAGAAATACTCTGTTACAAGTAAAAGTCCTGGTATCAAAATGTACTCAAAGTAGAAAGTACTCATTATACAGACTGTCCCATTTCACAAGTTTTAAATGTATAAAATCTCTAAAAATCTTTAGAAAATAGCACATCTACAAGCTCACTGTGAGCTTGTAGATCTGCCATTTTCAAATGGCCGAAATGTATAAGGCTGAAGTGATTAATGTATGTTTTGTAATAATAATACAAATCTAAAAAAAAAAAGTAACTAGTAACTAAAGTATAAGTTTTCAAATCATTGTAGTGGAGTAAAAGTACAATATTTGCCTCTGAGATGTAGTGGAGTAGAAATAAAAGTATTGAAAACTGGAAATACTCTAGTAAAGTAAAAAAAAAAAACTTAGTTTCTTTATGCCACTGGAGACCAGCTAAATGATTAACAGTTTCATTTAGCTCAGGTCTGTTGTCTAATAATCAATACATTATGCACTGCAGCTGTGAGTCCTTAAAATTAAAGTCAGAATCTGACCTAGCCACAACAAAGTCTACTGTTTGACACAACTGGTATCATATTGAGTTATTTGTGTATTCCTATAGGCATTACATTACTAAGCATTGTATTCTCACCCACCCGTAACAAGCTGCAAACTTTTACCTTATAACTAACTAGCCCTAGACTGGCTGTGATATTTGGAATACATGAAATGTATGTAATATCACCGTATAACATGAAAACCAAATTATACAGTATAGCTGTATCAAAGCTTTATTCCATTAAGCTTGTTTGGGAGGGCACACCACATTTCTGCACGTAAAGATTGCTGATGTCACTGCACCAAACCATCTGGAGGGAATTTTATTCGGGGATATTGAGTTGTTTGTTTAGTTATTGGTTCAAGAAAGGTTACTGTATAGGTACAGTACTATATAGTTGCAATTTCCGTGTAGTGATCTAAACAAGAATGTATCTACGAACTCATGATTTGTGTTTATTTTGATTTGCTATGCGTTGAGTGGGACCTTAGTGTGTAGTTGTGTGCCACAGATGGGCCTGGGCATGTCGTTGTGTGCTGATGTTCAGTTTGAGCTACTTTTCATACTTTGTTCATTAAGTTAACTTGAGGGGCAGCAGTGAAAATAAAAGTTTACCATTGGCAAATGGTGAGTCTGCCTTTTGTCTTTTTGGCAAAACATTTCCACAAGGAAGCAAAATTGGGAGCTGGCAAGGGCTTAAAGTTTAGACAAAAATGTAATGACCAAATGTTTTCATTCAGCTCAAAAAGCTGCTTCAAGCCAGGAGGCTAAGTTTACAGCTAATGTTATTAGCCGCTTTACCAGTAACTGGCAGGAGAGAGATCCTTCAGTAAATTGAAAAATAATAAACAACTTCATGTGCTCCACAATTAGGCAGGAGAGGCTCAATATCCTGCTGGCAATACGGCCACCGAGTGTGAACTGGCTAAACGGAAGGCTAAAGGACTGCATCCAGAGAGGCAAAGATGAAGCCATAAGGTACAGTAAGAAATCACATTTTCTACAAGGAAATGTGTGGTGTGTACTGTAGGTGTAGCAGTGTGTCAAAGAGTTCTAGTTTATTATGGTGTGTGTACCTACAGTACAGTATGTAGCCCCATCCCTGAGTGTGTGAGTGAGTGAGTGAGCGAGTGGCGGGACACTCTAACCACAAGGCCACTGAGCTGGTAGATTTAGTTTTAAGCTACTTTGGGACGAGTGTGTGTCTCCTCTGATACACAGCCAGCCGCTTCTTTTCACCCAACAATAAGGAGTTTCACTTGGAGTGTGTAACACATGCGGAGGAACATGCTATCCCATCCAGGTCCTCTCCTTGAACAGGCACCCCAAACACGCACGCACACACGCGCACACACACACACACACACACACACACACACACACACACACACACACACACACACACACACACACACACACACACACACACACACACACACACACACACACACACACACACACACACACACACACACACACACACACTGACAGCATGATCTCCTGGTCGAGATGATAATAAGAGAAACCGATGACTTTTCTGAAGGCCTTCTAAGTTGTTTGAGCATTTTCATTGGGCCAATGAACTAGGGAATCTGAAGCAATAAACCAGAATAATATCTAGAAGTATTTTGATATTAGATAGAGAATAGAATAGTCCCCACTCCTTGTGGTGTTTTTTTGTCACTGTATATGTATATGTATATATATGCACATACGCGCTCGGGGAGCAAATCAGGGGTTAAGAGTCTTACTTGGGGACACACATCGATACATTGCTGGCCTGGCCTGGAATCAACCAGGGCCTCTGGCTTCCCAGGCGGGCTCACTAACCACTCAGCTACTGTATGGCCGCCCCATATCAGTAATCATTGCTATGGTTACTCATTTATTAAATCACCAATATAAGAATGTGATTTTAAGAACTATGTCAATCTAATATTCACACAACAAATATTCAGATAGCTTTCAGATGGAAACTGTCTTTCAAAAGGATAACCAATTACCCATCTCAAGGCTTAGTTTTACAACTGACACAGTTGTAAACTAAGCGCCCACACTCACTTAGCGCCCACATTGTGTAAGCGCTGTAGCAAATGCACTTTCACCCGTTTGTGCACCTACAGTATCTTAAAATAGAAAGACCTTATTGATCCCCATGGGGAAATGCAGGTGTCATAGCAGAACTGTGGTTGGTAGGACAAAAGTTACAGTACATGAGAATAGAGAGACTACTAACAGTGATTAAATATGGTTAAAATAGTAAAAGTAAAAATGTGATAATGAAAAAAAATAAAGAGCCTTGTGAGAGAGAGTGTATACATTTTATAGCTGATATGTATACTTTGAAATATGTTCAAGGAGCTTTCGTCTTTGAAAAATCGCGTGAACCCATGTCTTTCTGGTTCCCATTTTCTGTCTCTGCGCTACGTAGCCTACAGCAGTAGCGGGTCATCAGTATCCATGTTGGGGCTCTGGCACAGCCACCGTCTACAGCACATTTGTTCATCAGTGTGGATGCTCACATCATTATCATTATAATTATCATTATAGATAGATCATTCTTGGTGTGGACGGCCTTAACATTTCCATACGTCATGGATGTCTCTTAGACCATTACGAATGGCTGTGCAGTAAGACAGAGTTGTACAGATGTCCCGTCCCTGTCATGCTTTAATAGGTAGCTTAAATGAAGAGAATGACTGAGCATGTCATTATTACATGCATTGATACATTGATAATATATCAAGATATCACAGATGTCTCTTGGACATAAATTAGGACACATTACAGGACATAGGAAGGTGTGATTCTGAACTGCAGTGGTGGAAAGTAACTAAGTACATTTAATAATTTAAAGTACTGTACTTAAGTACGATTTTGGGGTATTTGTACTTTACTGAAGTACTTCCAATTTTCAATAATTTTACTTCTACTCCACTACATCTCAAAAAAATTTGAGTAGGAGTAGGCTACTTGTTCCATCACTGCTGAATTGCGTTGCCAAATAATGCGCAGCATGACTACTGAGGGTACGTGGTGGCACGCCTCCTGTTTCCACAGTGAGTGGAGATACAGTAGGCCTGTCACAATTATTACATTATCGTCTAATCGCAGTTATTTGAGATAATCACAATTATTTTTGCATAATCATCATAATCGTTTCCATGTTGAGAAAGGTTCATACATTTTGAAACATCTTCAGAAATAGTGGAAATAGACCATCTACAAGCTCAACGCGTCGCATTGCGACGTGTTGTGAGCTTGTAGATGGTCTATTTCCACTATTTTGTTACAAATCTTTTGTATAACATATTAAATATGCCATAATTTGGCCATAAATACATCATTTATTTTGATTATTGGAATTGACCATTGTCAGTCATTTCTTTGTGCATTAATTTTTTTTGTCATATCTGGCCCCTTGCAACTTTTGTTGGCTTAAAAGCCATGTCGAGTAAAACTTCTAAATCGTGACAGCCCTAAGTGTAGAGCTTTATAAAATGTTGTGTCACCTAATACAGTATGTTATAAATATATATATCACTTTCGGCATGTTGTAGTAGCCATTCTGGTGATGTCAGAACAGAAGGTGAGCACACGCTCACCACTATGTCCCCAACCCCCCTCCCAAGGCTGCTTCACCTCAGCTTTGGTGGATTGCTGCTGCTCCCTTGGTCACGCGCTTTCATTTTGCGCATGACCAGATCTGTTTCCTCAGCAGAAATCCCTTTGCTTCTCTCTCCTCCAACTTGCTGAATCCGTCATTTTTAAACAGCGATGCGAAAGATGCAGGCACACCTGGGAATGGGAGACCATCTTATAGTTTAATCCCTGTTACACCCAAAACACACCCATGATTAATTAACTCATTTAGACCGGTAAAGCATCTGTGTCATTTTAAGATTTCTTCAGCTGTTCAAAAAATAGCAGATCTACAAGCTCATGCAATTTTTGAAAAATCTAGAAGATTTGTGCAAATCTATGAATATATATTCTACAATGTCTTCTAAAACATTTGAAAAAACTGTTGCTGTATCAGTGGTTCTCATACTTTTTCATGTCAAGGACCCCCAAAATTATATGTATTTCACCGCGGACCCCCATCTCAAAATATTTTGTTCCAGGACCCCTCAGAATCAAAGATTTGAGTTAAAAATGTTCACTTAAAAAATATATCCATTCAAAGATTTGCAAAAATGTTCACGATTTGATGAGCTTGTATATCTGCTATTTTTGAATGGCAAAAGAAATCTAAAATGGCACGCATGCGTTCCCTTCCCGGTCTTAATGGGTTAAGAGACGAAATAGAACCCATTTGCAACGTGTGCCTTATTTTGGGTCCAGGTTATGCGCCGTTTAACTAGCAACGCTGGAGACATAAATGCGCTTACACCATGTGATTTAGACCTTGCACCGTAGATTGTTGAAATACTAATGTAAAAAGCTTGAGTTCCTTTTTGACACCAACATTATCAAAGTATTCCACGGCACCCCTGGACTGGCGTCGCAGCGCCAAACCCTGCCATAGTGAACGCGCTGTAGCGAAACGGTTCGGTACGAATATGTGTACTGTTACACCCTTATTGACCCTGCATCAGTGTTCACCACACGTTGAACAGACACTGGTAATGTTTTCCATTTGCACATAAATGCCAGCATTTTGATTCTGTTATCAGATTTTATTATTATTACCATAGCAGGAAAACAAGAACTGAGATCGTAATGCTACTGTAACATTTTCAAATATGTTCTGCCCTGGCTGGAAAAGGTTCCAACACGAGCAGGCTGCCATGTAACTGCAAAATATATAATAATAATTAATTGCTGTTGGGTTCTGGCTAATTTCTCTGTTGTGTTCTGGGCAGCATTGCACAGACACTAAAATGCAAGCATGCAGCCACTATAAGTGAATCCTCATTGAACCAAAGTTTGTCATTCCTCTGCCAAATGTGACCATTAGAAGAAATTAATAGCTATTTAATTGCCTTGCTGCTGCTATACTTTAGCATTCGCACTGATGCTGGTGTCCGCTGGAGCCCGGTTAATTGCCTTCTACAGCTTATTTTGCTTTGAAAACCACATTAAACTTCTCACTTCTTTATCTCTCTCACTCTCTCGCCGTGTTTCTCTATTGCCATTGTAGAAAGGTATGATTCATAAATGAGAATTAACACTCTCTCTCTTAAAGGCCCCCATTCTCTTTGGACAGCGCAGAGGATTTAAAGCGTATTTATACACGGAAGCACATTCTGCTGTATTTTGATATTCAAGGGCCTGGTCATCAAAGAGATTGGATGTTTTAAAGGGGTGGTTCACCCTATTTTTACACAAAGGGTACCACTCAACATATTTAATAAGTTCATTGCTTATTTTTTTGCTAACCTTTGGACATCTTATTTTATATTTGGCTAATGCTTCATTTATATGCAATATCGTAATGTCACTGCAGGGTCTGCGAGGGACAGTGAATACAATAATGGTAAAACAGCATGATCTTAATTATTAAAACTCCATATTCTTTATTAGCTTAATAATCCTGGCGGTCTCCAACACATGGAACCAATGAACAGTTCATCAGGTATATGGAAGTGTAGACCAGGTCCGGGACAAGGAAATGGCGTTTACCGGTGTGATTAATGGGGTCGATATGCTGCTAACGGGGGGTGCTAAAACATGTCAGTTTAATCATGGCAACCGCTTGTGGGAGAGATGGGAGCAAATTATTTCATTACCATTTCCAAGCATCTATCTGCACTGCGTAAAACACGCCAAGCCCCGCGGCTACTAGTCTTCCCTCCCTGTGTGAGCGTGCCAGGGACAAAGAGCGGTGCGAAAGGGAAGAATGTCTGTCATTTTGCATGCTTATTCTGCAAAGCTCGGAGGGGAAATGGCGGACATTTTATAAAGGTTTACTATGGAAACGGCATATTGGCAATGTCAAGGCTTGTGAACAATAGGCCTACATTTTTCTTTTTCTTTTTGTATTGATGTCATCTGTTGTGTGTGTGTGTGTGTGTGTGTGTGTGTGTGTGTGTACGTGTTAAGTGATGGTAGCTTTAGGGACATATTTTTGTCCTAAGAACCAATGCACCTAATCAGTACTTACAGATAGAGCACTGATTGGGCAACTTCATGGCCAGTATAACCATGCTGAAAAAATGTTTTTGTTCTCAGGCTGCCCAGCAGAAATGGCAACTCATCCGAGCACTGTTGTATTTGTCACAAGTAATTAATTTTTTGTGCCATAAAAGTGCTCGCTCGGCATGATGGAAAAGGTGGGTTCATTAACCCTCCCCGCTCTCGCTTCCTGTGGCACTTTAACAGTGTAATGGTCACCGGCCCCTCAAATTGCCCATAGCAGAAAATGTGCTGGATATGAAAGGCTTTTCATCCAAGATGGCTGTTTCGCTCGGGGAATAACTTGGGGGCGGGGGAAGGAAAGGAAGAAATGGAAGGATTTCACTGATGCGTGTGTCTAGAATCTTTTGATGTTATTATAGCACATACACGGGCCAATCGCATCCCTCCTCCAAAACACATCAGGGACTGTTTCTAAGCCCGCTCCCATTGTTACCCTGCCTGCAGCAATGCATGGTATTGGGTATTGTAATCAGCCCTGTCTTTAGTGTGTGGGTGTTTCTTAGCCAAATAACTTGACAGCGGATGGCAGGATTTTCATAAAAGTTGGTGGTGATTTGTTGGTTGCTGATAGCAAAACTTGTTGCAAACTGCTTAACTTTTGGGTAGAAAAGGTCAAGGTCACGATCAGAGACATAAAACAAGAGATGTTGTGGGCAGGTTGTGCATCCCCAGGTGCATTTGTTTATTTTCCCTTGTCCTCCCTAGCTTCCCACCCCCTTCTATTCCCTCTCATCTCTTTCATTTGCAACCACTGCTCTTTTATCTCCTGTGCCGCCTGGGCTGGATTTTGTATTGGCTTTTTCCACAGTTTATTTGAAATTGACATTTCATGGACTTAAGTCTCCAGGGGGGAAACAACGGGTACATCCCATCATGTGATGGGATATGAAATGCCCCAGCTGCTGTGAATGGAAGTGAGCGGCAGAATGAAATAAATAAGGGAGTGTCTAAGAGTGACCCAGAATACAGATGACAGCAGCCCACAGAGAGGCGGGCAACTTTGCATTTCATTGCGCCGCTTACTCTCCTGTCTCCTTTTCTCTTTATGGTGTAATTGTAAGTCGAGGCACTCCCAGTCCTCTCACTCAAATGTGCTAAACATTTCGGGGACATTATCCGCAGAGTGAAAGAAGACCTTTAAAGAAAATAGGAGGGAGAATCACCATTTGTGTGTGTGTGTGTGTGTGTCCGTGCAGAGATATGCACAGCTGTCCAAGAAATAGCCCGCCCTCCCAGGGTGTTGGCGCGTGGCTCACTGCTGTGAAGTGCACCTGACACTGAGGCCCCTCTTCTGCGCAGCAATTAGTTCCACAAAGGGCATGACTCATGTCCCATGTCCCTGTCACCTTTCAAGCTTAAGCTCAGGGCACTAAATGGATTGGTGTGTTCCATTCCATCTAGGTTTGTTTCCCCCCGAAGGTCAGGAAAATCAGCCAGGCTGCCACCCGTTATTTACTGCACACTCACGGTTGGCGACCTCCTAGAATTATTAGGAATCGTCATGATCATTATTATAGAGCATCGCAGTTCCCGCCCCTTCCGGGTTCCACTGCAAAATACTCAATGCATTTTTCCCATTGACATTTCCAAAAATATTTATATCAATTAATTTAAGCCTAGAATCAAGCCATCCAGGGTCCTGGTGAATCATGACCATAAAACGTTTGATTCTGTGAAAAAACTTTTTTGAAAACGGCAAAACAAAGGGTATTTATTAAATAGTATATCATATAATTAAATATAAAATAATGGAAATGTCAATGGGAAAAATGCATTGAGTTTTTTGAAGTGGGCGGGAACTGCGATGCTCTATTACATTGCACTGATTAGTGAGGACATGATCAACTACTGTTGGTGCAGTATGTGTGATATAAGGAACATTCTAGTTCTGGTGTAGATAATGTAAGGATAACTCAGTTAGGCACATATTATTATTGTCTCCGCCAGGCCGAAAGGCATGGCGTGTGTGTGTGTGTGTGTGTGTGTGTGTGTGTGTGTGTGTGTGTGTGTGTGTGTGTGTGTGTGTGTGTGTGTGTGTGTGTGTGTGTGTGTGTGTGTGTGTGTGTGTGTGTGTGTGTGTGTGTGTGTGTGTGTGTGTGTGTGTGTGTGTGTGTGTGTGTGTGTGTGTGTGTGTGGCGAAACTGTGCACACACACTCCCTGGATGCCAATTCCGAACTTCTTCCCCAAATTTTTCACATGGGCCTTTTATAGCGCCACCAAGAGGCATATTTCCACTATGCCGAGGAAGAAATGCCACTTGAAAATTTTCAAATCAGCCTGATGGTGGCACTATAACAGGCCGATTCATGTTTTTACCTATAACTGCACCGATCTGTGTAAAACTTTGTATGCGCACTCCCTAGAGGTCAAGGAAAAACCTTTGCCCTGCATTTTTCACATCTGCCTTTTATAGCGCCACCAGGAGGCCGACTTATGTAAAACACATTTCTTCCAAATTTCACGCAAATCGGTACACATGATCTCCATAGTCATGTGATCAAGATGGATGTGTTTGATTCTTCATATTCCATCCTCATTGGCTAAGATTGACATCTAAAGTTATCAGTAGTGGCTTGTTTTGAACAAAATTCCGCAAATCATGAACGCACCGTCCGATTGCGGTCAAACTTTGCACGCACATTCACACTATGTTGAGGAACAAATGCCACCCTTTTAACATTGGCCTGTTATAGCGCCACCAGCAGGTCTAATTTAGCACAAAAAAAAAATTGCACAAAATGCCTCAAACCATGAATGCAGTGTCCGATTGCCGTGCAAGGCCTAAGAACAAATGGCACCCTTTAAACATTGACCTATTATAGCGCCACCAGGAGGCCACAATAACCTACCTGACCTGGCGGAGACCTGTGCTCCGAGGAGCACTTTTTCTAGTTAATATTATGCATTTATTTGATTGTTTTCCGGGGCGGGGACATTGAATTAATTTCTTGCTGATGATGATTCCGGTGAAAAACTAAAACAAATTAAATTGATCTAAAACTACAATCCAGGACTTATCTTAATGTATACAATATATTTTGACCAATCTCTTTGGTAGAAGTAGAAGTGGCTATACCATACTCAATATTTCATTGCAACCTCAGTTTGTATGATGCCACCATGACAAAGGTGCAATGATGGAATGTCTATACTGTAAATACAATTGTTTGTTTTAGGGGGAAATGTGAGAGCTAACAGCTCTTGTAAAATCAGTTTTACGGGTGAACACTGGAGTAACTAAAACGCTGAGTGTGACATTGTTGTAATAGTACCGGCATGACCGTTCTCGATTTATTTGAAACAACAAAATTATGCTCTTGAAATGACAATAAACTAGGGCTGGGCAATATGACTTCAAATACATCTCACGTTTATTTCAAACTTTTGCCTCGATTACAATTAATGAATGATCTTAAAACAAAATAGTGAAAATAGCTGATCTACAGATATAAGCAAGCTGAGCTTATAGATCGGCTATTTTACCTATTTTACCTATTTTTGTACACCGCCAAGTATAATACAGGGTTAAGTGGTTAATCAGTCAATTATTACAAATAATCTATTCAAACAATGTTCTGTTGATTCGTTGATATACAGTATAAGGAATAAGAAGACAAAAAAAAAATCTTGCTTGATAATTCTGTTTTAAGTCGGTGTTGACTTTACATTTTCACTTGAAGAAGTTGAAACACATCTCAGCCTCAAAAGTTCCGTCTCCACAGCTGCACACAGATCAGCTATTTTGATCACAGACTTGTCCTCCTCCTACATCCTTCCGACTCCGATAAATAATTGATGCTTTGAGCATATTTATGCCCCTCTTTATTGCCCATAGAGCTACCTGTGGCTGTAATTGTCATTTTGCTTTATGACTGGCAACATGGCCATAAATTATTCTCCATGGTTTGACCTTTTGCTGTCACCACTGCAACACGATTCTTGCCTCCCTGCAATTAAGCCTTGTGCACTGGCGGATATTTGAATGACACATAAACGGAGGATGGCGCTTAAGTGCTTTTTGAGCAACACATTCCCATAAATCACTATTATTTAAATGCACCCTTTTTTCTTGAATTTTTAGAGCACGGTGTGTTTGGTAACTGGAATTAAATACAAATAAATACAAATAAGATAAGGTGATAATAATGCTCTGGTGAGGGATTTCTTTTTGACATTTCTAAAGTTACACCTTCCACAAACAAAGCTGTCAACAGACATGCAAACTTGTAGCTTTTCAGCCACAATAGCCGTTTTGAATCCAAATAGGGCAATTGTGTGACACCTGACCCCAAAAAACAAACAAACATGTTGTCACCTTTTTCACCCCGGGGCTGTTTGCATGCCTGTGTCAAAATTCCAGATGCGGCATTTGGAGAGTATCAAACTTCTGTTTTGTGATTTACTGGTTGAAACAGGATAGGCAAAAGAAAGACATAAAGTTGGGGAACATCATGAAATGTGGGCAAAAAACCCAAAACATTGATGGGTAGATGTCATGATGATACCATTGGTTGAACTTGGTTGACTCAACACGTCATATTTTGTTTTACAGGAAGAAAACATGATTGGATTTTCATATAAAAATACAAATAAACTGTGTGTGTGTTTGTGTGTGTGTATATGTGTGTGTGTGTGTGTGTATATGTATGTGTGTGTATATATATATATAAATAATCTCCCTGCAATTAGAAGCAAGGTTGTGCTATTGGGCTGATTCATACTTTATTGTATTCATCTTGTCGAATGAAATCAATACAAGGACAAACAAGCCTGCAAGTATTGCAGAGATAATGCTGGTCAAGGTCACTCTCTCTCTCTCTCTCTCTCTCTCTCTCTCTTTCACTCACTCACTCACTCACTCACTCACTCACTCACTCACTCACTCACTCACACTCTCTCTCTCTCTCTTTCTCTCTCACTCTCTCTCTCTCGTTGCTTCAATCAGTAAGCCAATTTTAATCCTACTGTATGTACTGTACAGTAAGTCTCCTTCACCCCAATTCAGTTTTATTTATTTATTGTACTTACTGTAGTTCCCAACATTGATCAGTGGGGTTATAAATCCAGGCAAATTTGCTTCAACAAAGTCAGTTACATTTTTTTTTTGTGTTTTGGCGACTATTTGGCATTTGGGGACCCACTTGCAATATCCTCAAGGCCCCGGCCCACAGGTTGAGAACCACTGGGTTAAGACACAGTGTTCTCCCTCTGTCTGAGTCTTGGCCACACTGAGATCATCTTCTTATCATGCCCCCTCACACACACACACACACACACACCCCCACACACCCCCACACACACACACACACACACACACACACACACACACACACACACACACACACACACACACACACACACACACACACCAAGCAGCTCCCTCCGGGGGCTTTGATGCAGACTCGTATCGAGCTGTGCTTCTGGAGGCTTCCAGAATGGCACCATTATCAGAGCTCAGTTATGGATTACCTCAATGGCCAACCTGTCATCGTTCATGTTTGCTGTGACATTTCATGTGAAGTTCTCGTCTCCCCTGGTGAAATATCATATTGTGACAGCCGTGCGTTGGGTTGTTTTGCCAAATTGGTTGTCACTGTGTTGATGACATGGTGGCTTCCTCCATCAACCCATCTCTCCCTCTCTCCCGTGTTTGCTTCTCGATCCTTTGACCCAGCCGGTTTGGAAAAAAGTGCTGTGATTTGATGTATTGGTCGCGATAGTCTGAAAAGACAAGGCAATTAGGCCTTGCTTTTAACTAAATTGTACCCTAGTTATACAGGCGTTTGATAGCTGTCACGTTAAATGAATTTGGAATTCTTGCTGGAATCGCTTTTAACTAAATTGTACCCTAGTTATACAGGCGTTTGATAGCTGTCACGTTAAATGATTTTTTTGCTGGGAGCTGCTTGAATAAAGTGGTTGAGAAAAGCTCCCTTTGCGCAATGAGAGCACATTGAGTTAATCTAGTTGATTCCATTGTATATTTTTCGCCAGTGTGATGTTTTGTTTTACCCTTTGAGTCAACCATACAGTATTTACCACTTTTTGTTTTCCTCTACTTTGACAGCCTCCTCTCCCACAGTGCTGCTGTGGCTGCTGAAAATAACCATGGGCAAAATGAGCCTGACATTGGCCCTTGGTACAGGCAATGAAGGGTGACATCTAATATCAGGAGAGTGACAGACTAAATATTTGTGTCAGGCCAACGGCTTTCCTGTGAAGAGAGGTGAATATAGGGTTCATTTGGGTGTGGATTTGAGCAAAACCCCAGGTACAATTCTTGCTTTGGGTCTTCCAGTATTGCAGAGAACACCAGGACATGTTTCACAAGGACAGAATGGCTATGCTGCTCAAAATCAGCCATTCAATCATCCCTTTATAGCACATATTGTATTTAGACTACAGTACAGTGTATACTGTATACTGTATACTGTAGATATGAAACAGACATTCTTGATGGATTAGATACATTGGCTGTACTGTACATAAAAAATGAGGCCATGCTGTTGTTTTACATGCTTTGTCTTGCGTACCTTCTGAGAGTGAAATAAAGAGGCCAGTTTTGAATATACAAACCCCAATGCCTGAATGAGGGCAAAGAGGCTAAATAGCGGGATAAATGTTTTTGTGGCCTATACAATTACATCCTGGAGGCAAAAAACGAAGACTTTCACATACAGTACTGTACATAAACCTTTCCTTTTAGGTTAGCTTCAACGTCATTTTATTTTCCAAATCAAGTGTACAATAAACTACAGTACAGTACATAATGTTATACTTATTCCCATGTCCTTCCCTCCATCCCATACGCATACCGTAGGCAAAGGGATAAACAATTATTAGATAATAGACACAAATAAATATAACTTAAAGTGACACTATGATGTTGTTGATGTGCATATTATTATCATAGTCTATAAAACAATACTTACAATACAACCCGTATTATTAGAATTCCCCTTTCTGTCTGTTTCAGCAGCCTATAGCCTCGTTTACTAGCCTTTTTGTTTCAGGTTCCGCCTTTCTCTGTGTTCCTACAATTCCCATGATGCATTGCATGGGCAAGCAATGGCCTTAGGTACAGATACACTGGCAATTAAGGGGTCATTTCTTTTTTTTTTTTAAAGATATTTTTGGGGGCTTTTTCTGCCTTTATTGATAGGAAAGTAGGCTGACAGGCAACGGGGAGAGAGATGGGTGGGTGACACACAGCAAAGGTCGTCGGGATCGGGAGTCGAACCCACGACACGCTGTCAAGCTGGATTACCAGCGTAAGTGGTATGCGCCTGGACCGCTAGGCCAGCCAGCGCCCCAAGGGGTCCTTTTTTTCACGGCTGAAAACAACTGCGGCGGCCGCGTCCATCGATTTCAATGGAGAAGTGGTGTCCTGTTCTATTCGGTTCCTCAAGCTATATAGACGGAGACCGAGCCTATTTGGAGATACTGTATTATCTGGCTGTCATTGCAATAGTCGTTCTGGAGAGGGCTGTTCACAGGCAGGCATGAGATACACAGAGACTCGCTGTCCGTCTTTGACAGCTCGTGCGTAAATTATGTACATTTTAGGGACAAAAATGTATCAAATGATATTCCCGAATCCTGACGTATGCTCCAGTCCGGTTAAAAAGTCCATTTGAAGTGTGGTCTACTCGATTTGGAAAAGCTGCTTCGTGCTGATTGGCTGGCGCGCGGCTGAGCACGCTTGTAATTTGCATAAACTTCAGCGGAACTGTAATTTCCACGCCTCTCCACGCTCCCTCTGCTCCCAATCCCAGAATCCTTTGCGCGGCCGTATCCGCCTGCCCCATTGATAATGAAAGGGGGGAGCGTGAAAAAAACGGCCCCGCTCAGGGCAGATGTAAACGTACCATTTCACATCCATACAGACTATGGCCACCATTACATCAACCTGATTCATATTTTTGGAATCAAACATCTATTTTACCATAAACGCAACAAACAAGGACAATGTCACAACCACTGAGGGTACTGTATATAGTGGCTTAAAACCAGGAGAGTTTTCCCATTCACATTTACCCCAGTGACAACACATGAGTAAACATTTCAGTACAACTTTGTCAGAGACGCATAGAACATTTCTCAGTTTTACAGCTACTAATGGAACGTTGGCACTACAACAGAACATTTCGAAAATTTTGATAGTGTCCCTTTAACCCTGCAAGACCCGGATATATTTCTACTTACAAAAAAAAATTGTCAACCTTTCAGATGGTGTTTTAGGAGTACTTTGGAGAGGAAAATATAATGTTTTTTAAAAAAAATAGTTTTCGTAAGGTTTTATTGAAATGTTGTAATATTACAACAGTGGGTCTAACGGGTAGCAAAATTTCCTATAGGCCATTTTACTCACTGTCAGAATAGCATGGCAAATGTCTATATACTTCACTAAAACAACTTAAGGGTTCATTTATATGGTTATGGTTTATCATTTGGCCTCAGAACAGTATACATTATGAATAATATTGGGCCTCAGAACAGTACATTATGAATAATAACATCAATAAGCCATATTTTTAAGAATTTTGATTTTATTAAAAGAACAAAATGAAAAACAGTACAATGAATGTACTAAAGAAACCTAATTACAATATACACTGGTCACAATGTGATGCAAACAGCCCTCCACCGAAGACCAATTCACACCTGCTCAAAATGAAACGGGCACCCCCTCTCATCCATCTATTTGAACACCATTTACAATCACTTGCTTTTTAGCAGTGATAGTCCCAGAAACAGTTTCGGTCTCCTGAAATGCACAGACGAACACCACACTTGTGGCAGAGTAAGCTGGTGTAACTTGAACAGCCACTATTCCTGCAGCGCCCCCTCTCTGTCTTCCGTGGGAGGTGTCCAACTTGGTCCTGGCGCACATCTGATGGCCGATGTTGACATGGTGCCTTGCGTGGATTGCAGTCTGGACTATCTTCCAGTTGTCTCTTCTGAGCTGAAGATGGCCGTCCGTAGATCTTGTAGTTCTGACCACTTGGCAGTGTTGAAGCAAGCTTCATGACGACATCCCCTGACAAGCCAAGTTCAGATTTGGCTCGTACGCCATTGCTGCTCCCTTGGTAAACGTCAAAGTCACACATGATGCCGCTGATCCCTGTTCTGACCCATACTTTGAACCCCCAGGGATGTGGCTTGCCTCTCATGTACTGCTTGATGCTGCTGAACCTCCCCTTGAATGGAATCATCATCTCATCCACAGAGTTGTGCTCTTCTGGCACCACCTGTAGGCACTTCTCTCTGAACGAATTCAGCCATGGTCGGATTTTCCAGAGTTTGTCCTTCTTTTCACTCTCTGGCACTGTCAAGTTGTCAACTAGATGTAACGAGGTCATCAAAGACTGATATCTGTTGCGTGGCATCACATCAGCTACAGGGGCATATCGTGTGTTGGCTTCCCAGTACATTCGGCATCCATTCATTTGTACAAGGCCCATGTTCAGATGCATGCCCATCATTTGCTCTATTTCTTTTCCACTTGTGTTAACTGATGTTCCTGTTGTTTGAAGGCTGTACACATTTGTGTTTGTTGTCAGGGAGTCAATCATGTCTTCGGACACAAACCGGCGGAAGTACTGCAGTGGTGTGTGGAGTGAACTCACATCTTCAGTCAAAGGTGGACCAGAAAAGTCTGTATTAGGGCTGATGAAGGTCTTCTTCTGCCACTGATATCTTTCACTGGGTTTGGCGTGTTTGGCCGGTTGGGGGGGGGGCAGTGGGTCAGTGGGTTCACTGGGTTCACTGGGTGGATGGTTTTCTTTGGACTCCTCTCCACAGGCCTCTTCATCCGACTCTTCATCAGTTTCAGTAAAGTCGATGTCCACATCACTCTCTCCATTCATTACAATATCCAACACATCCCTTGCAGTGAAGCGAGGCTCTCTCCTTGCTTGTGGCATTCTGAAATGAAAATAAAGAAATACCATTAGTACATTAGTACTAGCACATCTCACTGCAGGTACATATTTCACAAGTCACACAATACTGTCTGGCCAACCTATTGTACTTTGCTTATCCTCACAAGTGGCATCAGTGATGATGGTACTTAGCACCATCAGTGATGAATGATGATGCTTAGCCTAACAAAGGGATTGGGGATGACTGTAAGTGGGCAATCCCAACACCCATCACATGAACAATGATGAGAGATTCTTAACTGGGCGACTCCCATATGAACAATTACCATACACTGATTGCTAACCACAAACATTACCAAAATGTTTTGCTAAAACATTATAGGCAATGACATGTTATAAGCTAATGATGCAGTATATTTGTCTTCGAGTACAATTGGTTACAATATACAAATTGGTATATATATATATATATATATATATACACACACACACACACACACACACACACACACACACACACACACACACACACACACATACCAATTTGTATGTTTTAACCAATTGTACTCGAAGACAAATATACTGCTTTAGCTTATAAGTTATAACATTTCATTGCCTATAATGTTTTAGCAAAACATTTTGGTAATGTTTGTGGTTATTTGTGGTATATATATATATATAGTAATGCAATGTGGGGAAAATACACATAATTGTATAAATGTATTGTGAAAACTATAAGACTCCACTTAGCCAGGTGAACAGGTGGCATTGCTATTTGCTACCACTATGACCCAGAGTTGTAAAAAAACAACAAGTATAAAGCATGCTCTAATTTACATTTGGGGGATATCTTTCCCAATAATATCATATGTACATGTTCTAGACATTCTAATGATCACCAAAAAAATTATTGCAGACATTTTACTTACTTTTTTGTGAGAAATCCTGTCCAGTGAAAAAGAGATTGTTCTTCCTTCAAGGATTTTCAAGTTGTGACTTTTCCTGCCTCTGTGGGGGGTATTTATATGCAAATATCCCGGCCAATGACATTGCAAGACTAAACAATAGGATCCAATGATGATGTTTAGGTGAAAGAATAACAGGAAAACAAATGATTTATACCATGTTTTTGATAAAATACAAATGTTGTAATATTACAACTGCGGGTCTTGGAGGGTTAAGGACGACAAACTGCCATACAGTATCTGTTCCGATTCCTTCACTGCCTGCTGCTCCCTTTCTGTCAATTCAGAGGGTACAAGCCAAGGCATTCAAAATGGCATACTGTATACTTCAGTTCCAAACAGAGCTTGATGAGTGACTGAAGAAATGGGTGAGAACCTTTTGTGATTCTGCAAACAGGACCATATGGGTTATATTACCCTGGGGGCCATCACATCCAGATGGCATAACCTCATGCAGGCATTCGTTGAGGCCAAGTTGGACCACCTCCTTCACCCATATTCGTTTGAACAATGTCCATGAAGTGGCCATGTCCCTGGGGAGGAGCGGGCAGGAATGCTGTTATAACCAGTGGTGGACAAAGTACCCTAACCCTACCCCATTACATGGGTCAATGTATCTATACTCCTGGCCAAATATTACCCCACTTACAAGTGAAACTTGCTTAGTCACTTAAAGTAAGTAAAGTACTTGAGTATTTCAAAAGCAAATTTTCTTTTTAATATCAACACATTGCTGTAATGTTTTCACAATTCATTTACAAAGCCTCGTAACTTCCTGAAACCAAATGCACTGACTTGCTTATAGACTATACAACACAAAGCATATAGAAATGCCTATAAAAAAACTACACCATAGTAATGAAACAGAATCAACAAAAAGGCCCTTGTAATTTTTATGCATTTCACCCCCCTCCTCACACACACACACACACACACACACACACACACACATACACACACGTGGTCATGCACGTGCGTGTGTGTGTGCATGTGTGTGCTCGTGTCTGTGTGTGTACGCACGCATGTGCGTGTGTGCATGGCACTGTATCCTGCAGCATCTGTCTGCTGCTGCTGCTGTTTTTGTTTATCATGCCTTGCACAACATGCTGGTTTTAGCACACTGTTGCCTGAACGAGTCAGCTTCCCACATGCCTAACTCCTGCTTGTGGAGTGTGTCAAAATACAAATCAATGGACTGTGTCTTCTTTTCTTTTTTTTCTCCTTTTAAATGCCAGTCACACTTTGCACAACGAGTCATTTGGATCAGCATGTCTGTAGATCGGTGTGAATCCAAGGGCAAAGCCTTTTATAAACTCATGATCGATACCCAAGGCCCCGCACAGTTTGAAGTACTGGATAAAGATGCATCGAGACAAACACATCGAGAGTAACCATTACAGAGCTACAGAGGGGGATGGAGAAAAAAAATCCACTGTTCAATAGGGTTAGGCTGAGATTCAACAGCTGACTTCAAAGGCATAAAGTAACGAGTAACAACGGCCTTCTGTAATGTACTGGAGTAAAACATACTTTGTTGCTGTCTACTGCATACCAGGGAACTTAAAGGACAACTTTGTTTTTTTACAACCAAGGTTTATGTTTTAGATTGTAATTAAAGTAAATAAAAGATGAGTGTTAATTTTTTTTAATTTACTGCTTTCTATAGTTTTAGCAATTTTCGCCATCTTTTTTTTACAGTGGGCAGGGGCATTCTGTCCGGTGGCTAAATGTCTTTTTTAACACAATAACCCACCCATTATTATTTACAGTAGCTCTTCTAGCCCCCAATAACTCACATCACAGGACCTTTTTTATTGTGTAAAAAATACATATTTAGCCACCGGACAGAATGCCCCCGCCCACTGTAAAAAAGATCGTGAAAATTGCTAAAACTATAGAAAGCAGTGAATGAAAAAAAATATATATATATTTTATTTACTTTAATTACAAGCTAAAATATAAACCTTGGTTGTAAAAAAAAACTAAGTTGTCCTTTAACTCCCTTTGGACTATGGCAGTAGTGTTCACAAATGAAAAAAGGGACTCCCACGGTTTGCCCTTGGTCCTGTTGGCAAGCCAGCCAAACAGCTGGTTGCAAGAACACAATGCCAAAACAAAGTAAATATGTGCATAAAGCAGCCTCTTGTCGTAGTCAAAGCCTGTGATATTTTCTGCATTTGATATGTGATTGTAAACCAATCAGAAAGGACCATATGTTTAGTCCACTGACTACATTATTCAATTTGCCGATCATTTTCCAAAGCTGTAGTTTTTTTTAGTAACTATGTATCTAACATACAAAGTTTTACTGTGCCATTATTTTTTAACCAAAGTTATATTATAGCTGTGTTTTAAAGGCATTTTAAAAGAGTGAATTGATAGGTCTGTCCAAAATAGTGCCTGAAGAAGAGGTTGATTTGCTAAGAAATAGTGGTGGTGCTCTAGGACAGCGATGTCAAACAATCTGGTCTAAACAACAAATCTTAAAAACTACTACCTGGATTCCCATTGAATTTGCTGTGCACCTTCATGCTTCATGGATGATGAGCAATACTGATTTTAGTGACCCCATGCCCTTTCCTCTAGCAGAACCCCAAGGCTAAAAGGCACATTGTAGTTTTTATTATTTTATTTTATTATTATTATTATTTTTTTCGACACAATGCGGTCAGGGACGAGGCAGAGCTGTCATGCTCATTTGAGGAAGGCTGGAGAGCCTATTTCAACCAATCTTGGTCGGAATTGTTGTATAATTATGTTATTACACGGCTTGGTTGAATGCTTGTTTCTGATTGGTCAATCACTGAATTCGGCGGTCTGTTATTTACAGCTGTCAAAAGGCTCAGAGCACCTGCTCATATCAATCTGCGCTGCTTGATTTTGTTATGTTATCAATCAAGTGATGATGACACCCTGAACCTTATATACTGTCAATATATTCACAGATTGCTTTATGCCTGAAGAAGGTCTATGAAAGTTTGATATATACAGTATATACAAAAAAAAAAAATCAGATTTTGCACAGTTTTGAGTGTGCGGAGGCTCCCTTTTAATTGTTCTTTTTTTGTTTATTTTGTAAAGTAAGGAAAGTTCACAGAAATGCCACGCACCAAGCCAGTCCTCTTTGAGGTGCTGACCCACGGCAAAAGATCACTAAAACATCAAAGTGGTCACACGCACATAGCCCAAGTGACGTTTATTTGAGAGAGAGAAATTGAAATACACATTTTGTTCTCATTGTCAGTGCAATGAAGAAGATAATGGGAAAAAATTACATATTTGACAGTTTCAGAACATGCTCTTTTTTTTTACAATTGGCAAGAGACAAAATGATGCCAGTCAAGTTGATTGTAGCAGCACCAAGATGTTTTTGTGAAACCAGGTACATACAAAAGTGCGTACAGCTAGTCTATCGTTACTGACTGGCCAAGGCACATGACCTGTGTATACACCAAGGCTAGTGCTGCTTAGAGAGTGTGTAGAGACAGGAAACCAAGGTCAGAGAGAATGGAGACATGCAATACATGACAGGAATCCTATTCAGACTTGGATCCTCATGTGGTCCATGCAAGACCCCAAAAGTGTGGGATGTCATACTGTAGGTCATATTTATGAGCACACTTTGAATTTGAGAATTGCATGTAGATTATGTATTTTCTTAGACCATTCATTGTTTTTAAGGAAATTGGAACCACTTTTTATGTCTTCATATATTATTTGTGTGTGTGTGCGTGTATATGCGTGTGCATGCATGGCCCTGTGTTCTGATCAGCGTCTGTCTGCTGCTGTTGTTTTTGTTTATCATGCCTCGCACAACATGCTGTTTTTTAGGACACCTTGCGCTGCCTGAACGAGTCAGCTTCCCGCAGGGATAACGGCTCGCGGAGTGTGTCAAAATACAGGAAATAGCTGGGGCAAATCAATGGACTGTTTTTTTAAAATGCCAATCACACTTTGCAACAGTCGTTCGGATCAGCCACTGCTGTCTGCACATGTGTTGATGTGTGTGACTCCAAGGTCAAACCTTTTACTAATCCATGATCGATACCCAAGGCCCCACACAGTTTGAAGTATAAAGAAACAACAAAGACACATCAAGGGAGTAACCATTGCAGTAGCCTGCTGCAACCCTCCTGATTTCGTGTATAAAGGGGCGTGTGTATAGAGCCGGCGAGAGACGGCGCCTGATCCCATTGGTTCACCGATCTGTCCGTCAACCCCCGCCCCGTTAACACAACATTACGAGCGACGCCCACTGCACTCTGGTTGGTTGGGAAATGAAACACTTCCTCATACCCAGTACAGGCTATAGTTGGGCCAGGCTTTTATTTTTTAGCAAAACTAAGCAATAAAAGCCTGGAGATCGAGGCTACCATTGCAGTGCTTCTTGAGGAGGGTAGAAAAAATACATTGATGTGAACTTCTACCTCCCCTGGAGGGCCAAGGACTTCATGTTTTAATTACAGCTGCTAGATTAAACCACTCGCAGGTATTTTCCGGGCACATCGTTGTATAATGAGAAAACGCCAGACAATAGTGTTCCTTAGGGACCATTTTAATATCATGCAGTGAAAGAAATGTTAGACTGTCATCATACAGGACAAGCTGACTGTGGTAGGTGGATGCCAACCGAACCCTGCTGGTGCTCTATGTATTGTTTTGTTCATCTCTATGGCTGAAGGAAATTAAAGGCTGTCATAGAAAACTCAGAAATAAGTATTATTCTGAGATGAAACACTCCTCACAGTGTGAATGAGGATAAGCAGAGGAGCCACTGGAAGGACCCCATAGGAAGTGTTACCAGTACCAAGGTTGGCAACCTGAGGGTGATCCCTTAACCAGGGCTGTTTTTTTGTGGTCTACTGATCGCCCACTGCAGCTCGGTGCTATGTGAGCTGTGTGTGTTTCAGTCAAAATAGTGAGACCTCACATTGTCTGAAAGCGTTGGAGCGAAGTTTCAAGTAGGTTCCATCTTGATACATTGACCACAACTGTCTCTGACCTCTCTGATTCTGTCTAGGATTTAACAACAGGTCATAGCCTGCTATGGTATCTACTGTATTGTCATGTGATGTTAGTCACCATTGTTTACTCGTTTGTCTGTTAGAAACAGTTGGTGAGAGCTCATCGTGTGGGTGATGTTACATGGCATTCACCGGTGTTGCTTCATGCACCATCTGCTGCTGCAGTGCCATATTATTGTTGGTAAGAAATCTGTGATGTCATACTGTACCATCCGCTTGTTTAGTGGCATAGGCATTTCAGTTGGAGGTTTGAAAAGTTGCATCCATATTGCCTCATATACCGAGTTGATGCAGGCTATACACAACATCAATTTTGCACCTTTTTCTTTCTTTCTTCAGAAATGCACGAACTGTTCCTTCTTTTATTGATATGGAAGAACTGCCTCTCATTGATTATTTAGTTATCTAGAGGAAAATGTCTTCTGTCCGAATTGCTTTATAAATCTAAGGAAGGACCATAAGATATAATTTGGATGGATGTTTTGATAATATTAACGTACTTCATTTGTTTGTCGAAATCCAGTCAGATTATGCAGAAACTAGGCTAGAGGCTAGTGAGGGTATTTGTCCTTTATTCTTGATTGGATACAAATGAGTATATCAGACCCTTGAGGGCATCATTGTTGAATTAAGTCATAGCCATGAAAAGAGGTAATCTCTTATTACGGCAATTTATGAGTCATTCAGTTAATCACTGGATAAATACTGGCACACGCCACCACAGAATCACAGTTAAGGAGAATTAAAAGGACTAAGGTGACCTTAAATTTGCTTCTGTGGAAGAGACCAATTAAGTTCTTACTTTTTTTAATCAATGGTATGGTGGAATCAAAAATATTATCAATGTATCATTTTTTGAACATTCATCATCTTTGAATCAGCACAACCTGAAGTTCACCAGTTGTCAAATGTGAAAGGGAACAAATCAATACATGTCTTAGTTCAAGGCTGCAACTATACCTCTGAGAGTAACACTGACAGACAAACGCAGTGTTATTGGGCCTGATAGAATATACGAGACACAGTGCAACTGGTCCCACTGTCAAGTGCACTTTGTGTGATGTTTACTCCGATAGCTGGACTTTTGTAGCCCCAGTGAGTGCAGCCCAACGTTGTGTTGTGCGTTGGGCATATCTGGTGGATATGTTTATCATTGTTAATAATTCATCAGCATAATAACAAATATTGATCCTAACTCTGAACCGTATATATTAGCGTCAAGGCTGGTCAAAGTGTGTCGTACCAATAGGAGAATTTCCCAAATGAACCACCATGCACCACCAACCACTACGTACAGTCAAATAAATTGCAAAGCAATGTTGCCAGTTATTTCAGCTCAATCCATCCAAAAAAATGAAAATGCAGGCATGGAGTGAACTTGGGGTCGCTCTCGCACCTGTTATCAACAGTGAATATCAGATGCCTCAGTAACAAAGTTGTCTGATACTTGTGTTTTCCCTGTGTAAACAAAAAAAAATTGTTGTCGTCCTCAACACCGATTGCACAATACTGTATGGTATTGGTAGGCTTATCTCACAACCCGTGAAATCCCTATGAGTCTGGCAGGAGAAATGTGAACGCTATTTTGTGGCTTTAATTTGTCTCTCAGGTATTTCAGTACTGCTTTTGTTTCAGGTTTATGTCACGATTAATTGATTGATTGATTTATCATGGTTATCTAAAATGTTCTACCTCTATGATGTTTATTGATTGATTGAATACCTTATTAACAAGATTGTTAACAGTACACGAAGAACAGTCAAAAGTTATGCAAAACGAATAACACTAAAAGCCCCTGTGTGTGTGTGTGTGTGTGTGTGTGTGTGTGTGTGTGTGTGTGTGTGTGTGTGTGTGTGTGTGTGTGTGTGTGTGTGTGTGTGTGTGTGTGTGTGTGTGTGTGTGTGTGTGTGTGTGTGTGTGTGTGTGTGTGTGTGTGTGTGTGTGTGTGTGTGTGTGTGCGCGCGCACTTTCTCATCATGTACATTTGCTTCTACGTCCTTGCCCCTCAGGCAAAATTCTGTTCATTTTCCCTCATGTGTTGGTTGGTTCTCATTTGGCACGTTACTTAAATTACAGCTGGGCGTATAATGATATGGGTGACAGCTTCATAATATTTAATTTGTGACCTGTAATTTTGTTATTCTCAGCACTGGTGTAGTTTAATGCGCAGGTGTACCTGGGCACCACATGTGAACCAGTTTGTTCTGATACATGCCCAGTTAAGTCTAACTGAACAGAGATATCATCGCCTTGCTAAACTAATGGCCTATGACATTTTTTTTTAAAGTTTTTCAGGAAAAATAAAGAACTGATCCAAAACAAAACTATATGATATTTCTTAATCATTTCACCCAAAATGTTTATAACAAATTATGAATATTTAAATAGAAATAACACTGTCTGTCAGTTATGTAACATAAGAGATTTAAATAGGTTTAAATGGGATTAAATCTGATTTAGGCCAAAAAAAAGGCCTATTTTGGCCTAAGTCACACTAGGGAGTTAGGCCATCCTCTATATAATGGAGAAAGCTACTTCCGCCGCTGACGCCACACCCACTCCATGCATTTGGACCTCTCGCCGCTGACGCCATACCCACAGCATTGATTTCGACTAAACACAACAACTACATATGAAATCTCACCACAACACCAGCCACAACGTGCGAGCTGAATTTACGGGTGGCGTAGGGTACTTCTCATTGCTCACTACACATTTTCCACCTCGCAACATAATTAATTCTACTCACCACATTACGACCACACCGGACGGGGAAACACTTACGCACCGTTTACCGTCAGCACAACCGAACGCCGACGGCCACAGCCGAAACAACACGAAGCGGCGGCATTGAAATCAGCGGTCTTCGCTCGCAAAAGTATGCAAGGGATAATGCATGGGGAGGTAGTCATTATTGACATTTAAAGCCCTTCAGGGCGATTAACCACCATTATCCCGCTTATTACACGGCTACTTAATAAATACATAAATACATTTACCCAAAAGTAACAACAAAACGAAGTATTTCCTTGCTTACGGCAATGAAAGTATTCCATAAGTATTGACGTAGGCCTAATAATAACAATAATGCTAATCTATTGGCTCACCACCATTAGCCACGACGTCACGTAGTAAACAAGCTACCCTTACTGTGTGTGTGTGTGTGTGTGTGTGTGTGTGTGTGTGTGTGTGTGTGTGTGTGTGTGTGTGTGTGTGTGTGTGTGTGTGTGTGTGTGTGTGTGTGTGTGTGTGTGTGTGTGTGTGTGTGTGTGTGTGTGTGTGTGTGTGTGTGTGTGTGTGTGTGTGTGTGTGTGTGTGTATATGGCTATTTATATATATTCCATATATGTTATTATATATAAATAAATTACACACTACAATTATTATTGCAATAAATTGTTAGATATCATAATATTACACATTACAATAATATGTATTATTAAGTATATTATATGTTATACTATAATACATTTTGTATTAATGATGTTATATATTATATTATTATATATTATTACATGTAATAATATATTATTATATCATGTCATATGCTGTATTATAGTACACAATAACACATACTTACAGTCACATATAAATGATATCTACAATACAAACATGCATACTATTATGACATATCAATACATACATAAAACAACAACAGAAGCGCGTCCTTCGTTTCAAACCCCCCTCTTGCTTACCTTTTTGTACGATCCACGCCGTTGCTTTCACTTTAGTCATGTCTCTATCACACCACACTCACGGTAATATGTCACGTGCCATGTACATCCCAAAGACAACCAACACCACGCAGCTGCTTTTGTAATCTCCCACAACAGCAGACAACTCGGCATCTGGGTTGGCACGTCGGCAAAAGACAAGCAGCAGGTCAGTGTTGCCAGATGTGCGCCAGAAACAAGCAACCACCTTCATGAAAAAAAAAAAAACAGCTGAAGGGTCTGCGGGGGTCCCAACACTCCCAGGGGATCCGGGGACCCCCAGGGGGTCCCTCATCTATTTTTTTCTTTTTAATTCTTTTTTTTTTTTTACTTTTTTTTTGAATTTTGATTTTTATCCCACGATTTTGGTACCCCAAAATAAACGCGCCCTCACTAGAGCCCCGTGCGCGGCTAGCGGGCCGGCGGCCGGACCTCTAGTTATACTAAAAGGGGAGTGAACAGCATGATCCTTTTCAATTAGGAGATGGGCGATTTTACCAGAGGTGGCCAGTGTCATGAGGAGCTGACTTAGGCAAAAATATCATTTTCCTCAAAAAATTACTTAGGCCATTAGTTTAGCAAGGTGACGATATCTTGTTTTGGCCAGGACCCTGTCACCCAGGCCAAACAGGGAAGTTTGAATGTGAGTGATAAATGTTTGATTAAGTGATGACTTGACACCAATGTTATTATAGTTTTGAATTAGTTTATTTGGTTTTGACTTTCTTTCAATTCCAGTTTGTTTTAATTGTTTTTTCAAGTGGGTTTGCTAATTTAGTAAAAAAAAAATTGAAAGCGTAAAATTGGTTTAGTATTTATTAGTTTTAGTTTTATTTATGGTATGGTCAAGGGTAGTATTCAAAAGCTTAGATAATTAGTGAAAATTGCCGATCTACAAGCTCTCAGTTGTGATCTTGCAGATCGGCTGTTTTGACAACAGGGCTTAAAAGCCTCACTATGTAACTTTTTTTTAATGAATACAATGTAATGTTGTCCAATCTGTATGATAGATTATGTTAATACAATATGACTTGTAGAATTGGGATTGCACTTTGTCTCCCTGCTCTTCTATTGAGACATTTAGATCGTGTCAAAGGTCATGTCTCACCTACTGTATATACACAGGATCTGACACAAATTTTGACCTAATGGTCAAGATTCAATTTATCCCCCTAGCAAGCAGACACTGTTAGCTCAATGGTACAAATTTCAGTTTGCGCAGGACACTGGGTTAAAATCTGTGTGGTTGTGTGTGTGTGTTCCCCAGTAAAAAGGCCTCTGATTAGCCATCATTTGTAATGGTTTGTTGATATCTCTTAGTGGCAGCATTGAGAGTCTTCAAATAAATCGGTTATGGCTGAAAGGTCAACAGATATGATGAACCAAGTAAGCAAAGCTTACCTTTTTGCCTCGGTCCTGAAAGAAGTGGGAAGATGAAGGTTATAACAATTGATTTGACAATTATACTAATTGACATTAATACATGTCCATTTGTGTCTGAGTCGGTGGAGTGCTTACTCTGGGAGCATGGCCTACCATTAGCACCCTGCCATTTCCTTTGACGTGTAACCATAAACACTGAACAGTGTACAGTACTCACCAAATTAAACCACTAATTCACTCTGAAGGCTTTACTGTATGATAAAGAACGTGTCTGTTTGGAGGCTGTGCGCCGTATACGGACTCGGCCTCTTAATAGAATTCCCCTTTGAAATGCATTGTGATCCAATAACATTAGACTATATAAATATTTTCTTTATGAACAGTCACCGTAGGAGCATATTCTGTGCTGAATAATGGGGGGAATTATTTTATTTCAATACCAACATCTCATCTTGTGGTCCTTTTTTCTCTCTCACCCTTTTTTCCAAGCCTGCACTCTCTCCCTTCTTTTATCAGTTTACGCAAAAATAATTAGCTATTGAACCTCCGCATTCACACAAAAGGTGAAAATAAGATTAAAAAACAAAATGAAAATGGGGAAAACGAGTCGATTTGTGGCTTGTCACCATCCCACATCAAGTCTTGAGATTCCATTATCTGATTTTATTGTTTAGTGTGCACCCTAGGGACACACTTGCAATTTAAAGGAGTTCTGGCTTGGTCTCCCACTAAGCAGCCACTTCCCTAACTCACCTGACCGCCGACAAGATATGGTGCTTACTAACAACAAGGTGATGTGTTAGAACGGGGGATTAGTTGATCATTGTGAAATTGTCTCTCACTAGACATCACATATATGAGGCAGTTTATTGTTCAAATTATTGTTTTTACGAATTTAGTCTCATGCTGCCAGATTGTCAGTCAGTTTGGTGCCATCTAATTTCAATGAATGGGCTACAACTGGGTGGAAACAATTGAGACGTAGGTATGTTAGAGCTGTTTTTCTCCACCGTGACATCGTCCCAGCTCATTCAATGAATTTAGATTTCCCCAGACGTGTCAGTGGGTGGCGATCTCTGATCGTCTGACTATGTGAGACTATTGCAAATGATCCTTCCCCAAATCCAATATTGCTTTTTGTGGCAGCGTGCTGCACTTGACAGCTGTTGTAGTTCAGACAGAGGTAAACTAGCAATAGTCTTAATGAAAAACAATGAGTGGACGTACTGGGACGGAAGTCGGGGCTTGATCAACCCTGGCTGGGTCACCTGGGCGAGGGTGTATGTTGCGAAACACCCTATGACCCCAGGCTACAACACTGATGATACGTCCCAGGTGCATCCGTGTGATGTATTCTTTATAGTTAGTGACTCTATTTATAGTGGCTCATAGGAATTAGACTACGTGACAACCACGAATAGTTTGGTGACCACCGGAGAGAGTATGGGTTAGTGCCCCAGCCTGTGTCTTCCGTGAGGAAGAAGCCCAACAAACCCACGGTGAGGCTATTAGGAGGGCCATTCAAGCAAACCACAAGTGGAGCTTATACCATTAGACAGCCCAATCTAGTGGTATCAGCCCAAGGAACCATCACGCCAGAAGGAAATGTTTGGATCGGGATGGTGCAGAGGATCTGGTACAGCGCTCAGGTCCTGGACCTGGTGAGACGAAGGAGGAGCCCGGCCAGGAGGCCACCCACAGAGCCTAGTCCCTCCACGTGCCAGAGCCTCCCCCGAGTTCCGGCAGAGTAGTTCCGGAGAAGCGGACTGATTGGCCCTGTCTTTCCCTGTAGGACTGACCGTGGGTATAGCTACCTGGGACGTAAGTTGGGGCTTGATCAACCCCGGCTGGGTCACCTGGGCGAGGGTGTATGTTGCACCCTATGACCCCAGGCTACAACACTGATGATACGTACCAGGTGCATCCATGTGATGTATTCTTTATAGTGGACGTTTAGCCAAAAATAACCCCACACACAATTTGTTGATGTCTGACCTTTAATTGGGCCTACCAGCAGTGACCCTGAATACATTAAAATATGTAATATCCTTTGGAAAATGTCCCATATTAAATCTGATTTGTTGACCTGGGTCCCTCAAGGCTCTATACATGGTCCACTCCTTTTTCCCTCTCTGCACCAAATCTGTTCACCGAAAATATAGGCGATTTATTTTCAGCGAATGTTTGCCTATTATGCTATGTTTAATAGGGATGTGAGGTTTCATGTGGCTAATTGTTAGGCAGTTTTCTCCCATATGAGAGCAAAGATTTTCACTTTGAAACGCAAAGTGTTGACAGTGTTGTAGTCACCATGATTAGTCCTTGAGCAATCCAACCCAGGTGTGTGAAAGGTAGATTTCAGGTAGACCGAATGAAGTATGAATTGGGAACTAGCAATGAGAGATGGCATATTGTTTTACTTGACATGTACATAAAAGCTTAGTGGTTGAGTGTGTATTGTCAACAGCTCTCGTTCATGTTCCCCGCACACCATGGCTTCCATTGTTTGCAGTCACGATTGAGTGTTTGTGTGTTTTTTGCGTGTTTGTTGTTGTCCTTACTGTTACAAACTCTTTTGTTCTAGTGTTCAGCAAATCCATTACAGTACAATCTAATTCGGCATAGACTGAAAACTGCACATTTATACATTACGCAAACAGAAATATACAATGAGTGTCTCTGCCTTATGCAGAAAAAGAACATATTATAATAAGCTGCGTTTTTCATGAGGTAGGAGATTCAGATAATAAAAAAAAAGTGACTGTTCATCATTGGTCCTTTTATCTGCAAAGCAGATGGTAGAGTGCCTTTGTTGCTTTTGTAAGGGAAGACTAAAGCATTGTGGATACTATACCGTGAGGAAAATAGTTTTTACTAGGGTTTAAAGTTTGGCATAGTGACTTTGATGATAAGTGAAACTTTTTCAATGGCCTTATTCGAGGGTATTTGTCTGTCTAATCTATGGAAACGTGCACACCACAATACCAGCCGGTATAGCAGCATTGCAGCCAGTGAAACGCTATATAGTACCAGCCAAAAGCACACACTTATACTCATTCAAGGGTTTTTCTTTATTTTGCATTAAAATGCACATACATGAACATATATTTGTATCTGTCAAAAGGATAAAACACAATAAAGCATGAGAGCTTATTTCCATTGTGGTCCCGTGTGTGTGTGGGTGTGTGTGTGGGTGGGTGTGTGTGTGTGTGTGTGTGGGGGGGTGGGGGTGTGGGGGTGTGCGCGCGGTGCTGCAGAGACAGAAAAATAAAATCAATGATATATTACATTTATGCCATTTCCAATGTACAAGACAACTAACACAAACAACACGGGTGTATGGAACCTCCTACAGCTCAACTAATTAATGGTTATAATTAGATCCAGCTGCTATTCAGCCAGCTCTTTATGGGGGGCTTGGAGATAACAACAGAGCTAATCGTCTTAAGGCTTGCCGGTAACCCATTCCACATAACTGCTGTATACAAATTACCAATTTCCCATACAGCTGTTGAATCGGCATGGTACAAAGTCTGAGGAGCTCCCTCTGGTGGAAGAACTGTGTACATCACTAACCTAAAAGTATTTGCATATGGTATATATTTGGGTACCACATTGATTACAATCCTCTGGACATACGATTTAGCATGTGATACTCTGTCCTCAACTCTGAGCCACCTGAGACTAATACAATAAGCAGGGAGAAGATGTGTTTTGACACCTGTCACCTTTCCAATTAACAGGTGTGCCTTATTAAAAGTTAGTAGTGGAATTAATCATATGAGCCAAATTCAGCCAATATGTTCTGTTGTGACAATTTAGGGTTGTTGGTTCCATGCCCCAAAATAACCATAGCCTCTGGCTGTGGCGTCCTATTGCAAAATATCTTAAAGGAGAAAATAAAGCCTATCTACAAGCACACAACGCACCGCAATGCGCTGCAATGTGACGCGTTGAGCTTGTAGATGTCCTATTTTCGCTATTTTTTAAAAATATTAAAAAAAATACTGACACTAATGACATGTCACATGGGCGGACCACATCAGATAATGTGTACCTCTACAGAGGCCTCCCACCGGTCACGGACAAGGTCAGAGAGAGCTTGCGAGGCGTTGTGAGCTTGTAGATCGGCTATTTTCACAAAAATTGTCTCTTTATTATATTATTTGACAATTTGGCCAATGTTTGACCTGTTTTTGTAGTATAGTTTGTTGATTACTTTTGATGCAGTATAATGGTCTTTTTTTATTTTCTTTCTTTTTTTTTTGGAGATATCCTTAAATTGTCACTTCACTGACTTCTGGGGACCCCCCAAAAAATCTTGTGGGGGTCCCACAGGTTGAGCACCACTGGGCTAGTCCGCACTCTCGCATTGCATCGCAGTCATGTACAGTTTCCAAAACCACCAAATGCTATGATGAAAAATTATGATTGCCAAGTAAGACCCAGTCTGCTGCTGCAGAGGATACTTTTACCAAGAGTTACCAGCCTCAGAAATTGCCAATTAACTGCACCTCAGATTACAGCTCAAATAAATGCTTCACAGAGTTCAAGTAACAACAGACACATCTCAACATCAGCTGTTCAGAGGGGACTGCGTGAATCAGGAATTCGTTGTCAAATTGCTGAGGAGAAGAAAAAAGGTAAATCTTTAATTCCACATGGGAAAATCGGTTTCAGCGTCCGCCAGCTGATGGCTGCTCAGATGGTCATGACGAGCGCTTATGTCTACTTCGACGTGTAGACTGAACAGGCCGGGCGTCTAAACCGGTGACCTTCAGTTTACCAGACGACCCTTCTACCCACTAAGCTACAGCCACCCAAGAACAGAATGCTTGGGACCAAGAAACACCAGCAATAGACGTTATATATCGGTGGAAATCTGTCCTTTGGTCTGATGAGTCCAAATTTGAGATTTTTGGTTACAACCGCCATGTCTTTTTGAGATGTAGAGAAGGTGAACTGCATGTGTACAACCCAACAGCTGTTGAATCGGCATGGAAGTCTGTGTGTTTGCCTTAGTTGAGGTGTGAATGTGATGGTATGGGGGGCGCTTTGCCGGTGATATTGTAATGTAAGGAATTTATTTGGAATACAAGGCACACTTAAACCCTATAATAGGCCCTTATGTTTTCCCCACCTTCACCAATTCTCTTTGCTGAAAATAGCTGATCTACAACCTCACAATAAATGGCCACGTTGCGACGTATTGTGAGCTTGTAGATCTCCAATTCTTTTGGCCAAATGTTTGTCCCAGAATAGGGATACTCTTAGGGTTCTTAACCAGCATGGCAACCACAGTATTCTGCAGCGAAACTCCATTCCCATCTGGTTTGTGCTGTCATTTGTTTTTCAATGACCCAAAGCACACCTCCAGGCTGGGTAAGAGCTATTTGACCAAGACGGGGAGTGATGGAGAGCTGCATTAGATGACCCGACCTCCTCAATCACCCGACCCAAACCCATTTGAGATGGTGTGAGATTAGCTGGACTGCAGAGTGAAGGAACAGCAGCCAACAAGTGCTCAGCATGCATATTTATCAAAAATATTAATGGATTTTATTCCACTACCCTGCTATTTTAGGTGTGTGTGTGTGTGTGTGTGTGTGTGTGTGTGTGTGTGTGTGTGTGTGTGTGTGTGTGTGTGTGTGTGTGTGTGTGTGTGTGTGTGTGTGTGTGTGTGTGTGTGTGTGTGTGTGTGTGTGTGTGTGTGTGTGTGTGGTACTTTAGTTTATCAACAGATAGCAGTGGTTCTCAACTTGTGGGTCGGGGGGTCCCCACATGATTGGGGGGGGGTCCCAGATGTTTTTTTAATACCTCGAAAGAAAAGAAAAAGACCATTACTGCATCAAAAGTAATCATAAGAAAGAGAAACATTTAGAACATATCCGATCTACAGCTGTGAGCCAAAAGTCAAACTAAATGCAATGTCTCATCTCCAACATTCCAAGTGCTTGTCAGAGTGGGGGGTCCCCAGTTCAAATATGATTATTTTAGGGGGTCACGGCCTGAAAAGGCTGAGAACCAACTGAGATAGTGGACATTAGTACTTCGCCAAACAACCCATTGGAATCCGGTGTGTCTAACAATGTATAAATCAAACCCGCTGTGAATCCTGAACAAATAAATTATTGTGTTGATCCAGGAACAACACTTGTTTTAACATGCGTTCAGGACAAACACATTATTGTGTTGATCCTGGAACAACAACACTTAGATGGCCATATCAGATGATCTGTGTGACCAGCAGTGACCAAACGGCCGTGTGTGAATGGGGAGAGGGGGGCTAAGAAGTGTTAAGAATCAGTGGAGGAGATGTTGGCACCAATATGCACCACCAGGGGGTCTGTCTGTCAGCGTGTTCACGATCCAGCTGCACAGGGCAGAATTGAGTCCTACCGGTTTTTAAAGGAGTAGTTCATCCAAAAAAAATACTTATTTTCTATCAATTACACACCCCATGAAGGCTTGAGTTCATGGAGATTTTTTTTGTTTTTGTCGCATTCCTAAGACAATAATTTGATGACCGGGTCATCGGTCAGTAGGAGACTCAATTGAGTCAATTGAGTCCACCGGTCATCAAATTACTGGCTTAGGAATGCGAAAACTAATAATTTTTTGGGCTGAACTACTCCTTTTAAAGCACCCTAAAATTTGAGAGGCAGACATTGATTGTATACGTTTTGTGTTGGAGATATTGCAAGAATGGTTAACAACCTTCCACCTAAGATGAAGAAATATTTTCTACTGTTCAGTAGGCCAGTGCAAGTGGGTTTTGTTACAGCCAATGGTGTTGGAGCTTCCCCAGTCCAATGCAAATGATACCTTACCACTGCTGTTTGGCCTCATCGATTTGCTGCTGCTGGCCAATGGTGCCGTTGGCTTCTCCTGGATTCCTCCACGCCACTAAAGCAGCAGCTGCCACTCCTGGCCTTGACTGTAGTCAATGACTGATCAGTGTTCAGTGGTGGAAAAAGTACTGAAATGTTTTACTTAAAGGATCTACACCATGAATTAAAAAAAAAAGATTTGATATTTAATATCATATGGTGTATGTCCCTCAAACCTGGCTTATACAGCACTTTCAGCTGCAATACCAAAACGTCCTTTTGGGCAGGGGGGGGCTACTGAGCAATTCTGTCTGGCCATCATCAATGCAATGGCAATGCAAGTGATGTCACTTGCCTTGCCATTCTGAAATGGCCTGTTCAGACACGCCCATTCTGAAAATCTCTGAAATGAGAATGAATGACTGAATGTTAAAAAAAAATATTTTTTGGGGTACAAGAGACACTGGGGAGCCCAAAAAATACCCCCCCCCCCCAAATAAAAATTAAATTCATGGTGTGGCCCCTTTAAGTATAAGTATCAATACTGCAATGTAGAAGTACTCTGTTACAAGTACAAGTCCGAAATTCAAAATTGACTTGAGTAAAAGAACAAAAGTATTGGCATCAAAATGTACTTTTAGAACCAAAAGTAAAAGTACAAAAAATATTTGAAAATAGCAGATCTACAAGCTCACAACGCGTCGCATCGCGACGCGTTGTGAGCTTGTAGATCTGCTATAGCCTAGGTATAACATAGGGCTAAAATGGTTAATGTATGTTTCATAATATCATAATTTGTGATTAATCTGAAAAAGTGTTAGGTAACTAAAGTTTTCAAATAATTGTAGTGGAGTAAAAGTACAATATTTGCCTCTGAGATGTAGTGGAGTAGAAGTAAAAGTATTGCAAATTGGAAATACTCAAGTAAAGTACAAATACCAAATTGTTTTACTTAAGTGCAGTACTTAAAGTAAATTTACTTAGTTACTTTCGACCACTGTCAGTGTTGATTTCTGCACAAAATCACACAAGCAGTCAGAGTAGCTGTCCGTGTCAGCTTGTATTGTATGGCTCCTACTATAGATTCTCATGGCTTGTCGCATGGGTTTTCCATGTCCTCTCACAGGCGTTGGATATATTCATCCTAGTATATACAGCAGTAGTGTCAAAATAGAATACATACGTACAGTAAGATCAAGGAAAACCTTCCCCGAGCTGCCGCTGCACAGGCTGTGTGGGAGAACGCTAGCTTGTCAAACAAACGCTGTTCTGCAACGCGGCGGGCAGTCAGGGAAAGATGCAACTCTGTCAAAACTCTGCCAGAGCACCCCCCAACACACGCACACACACACACACACCCCCCCAACACACACACACACACACACACACACACACACACACACACACACACACACACACACACACACACACACACAAACATGCACACACAAACATGCACACACACATACACAGTGGTAGAAGTGCTGACATTTTTTACTTAAGTAAAAGTATCAATACCACAATGTAGAAATATACTCTGTTAAAAGTAAAATTGACTTGAGTAAGCTTACAAAAATATTGGCATCAAAATATCCTTTAAGTGCTCATTGTGCAGTACTGTATGTCCCATTTCACAAGTTTGTCATGTATAAAAATCTTTTGAAAATAGAAGGTCTACAAGCCCACAATGTGTCGCAGAGCGACGCGTTGTGAGCTTATAGATTGGCTATTTTCTAATAGCCAAAGTATATATAGGGTTAAAATGGTTAATGTATGTTTTGTAATAATATAAAAAATCTTCAAAATAACTAGTAACTAAAGTTTTCAAATAATTGTAGTGGAGTAAAAAGTACAATATTTATTTGTCTCTGAGATGTAGTGGAGTAGCAGTAAAATTATTGAACATTGGAAATACTTGCAGTACATTACTTAAATTAAAGTAAAAATACAAGTACAGTACTTGAGTGCATGTACTCAGTTACTTTCCACCACTACGCACGCACGCATGCACACACACACACGCACACGCACACGCACACGCACACGCACACAATAATTGTTCTCAAGCGAGGAGGAACACGTAACAGAAAGTGAAAGCCAAGGCAACGTCTGCGACCTGTGCGGCTCTCTAATTTATATCCTTGCCCTGTCCATCAGCTCAGCTGCCCGCAGAGCTAACAAGCGCCGCTGTGAGCTCTTTCTGCCCTTCATCAGCACAGACATAGATGGAGGGTGTGAGCAGGCAGACCTGTTTACTAGCTTTGCTGTTTGCACAGCCGCCTCGGGCGGTGTCTCTCTATCCTAATTGCAACTAGGGCTGATAACCGCTATGTTATCACTCACCTATTTTGGGGGAGTCTGAGGACCCACGTCTTCAGACTTCGCCTCACCCCCTACTGTAGCACTTCTCTCTCCTTGTATCCCTTCTTGTCACCTTTGTTTGATAGATGCTACTGTAGTTTACTTTGTAAATATGTCTTGGTCACTTGTTCTCATGTTTTTGTCACTTAGATTTGTTTTTTTCTTGAGCATGTTGTTTGGACAGATTATAGGTTCATTGCAGTGTTGATTTTGACAGCACATTGGTTTAGTTTTAGTCTTTTGAATACAATTCCATTTAGTTTGTCATATTTTAGTCATCTGATTTTTTTTTGTTTTTGTCTAGTTATAGTCGACTAAATATCATAAGATTATAGTCGACTAAATCTACAGTTAATTTAGTCGACTAAAATGTATTTTGGTGGTGCCTTGATGGCGTCATAATGCCTGATTTTGCACTTGGTTGCATGCTGAAAATAGCCGATCTACAAGCTCACTTGTGAGCTTGTAGATCGGCTATTTTCAGAGCGCAACACCCGAGCGCAACCAAAGACTTGTCTTTTAGTTCTACTAGATCTCTTCTCCACTAGTCCCTCTCTGATATTTTAGTCTAGTTTTTATTTGTTGACGAAATTGTCAATATATTTAGTCTTAGTTTTAGTCATCGTAGCTTAGTTTTTATTTAGTTTTTATTTAGTTTTCGTCAGTGAAAAAAGGTAGTCAACAATCATTTTTCGTCATAGTTTTAGTCGACGAAATCAACCCTGGTTCATTGTTTACTTGGTATCCTAGTTTCTTTGAGGCGTTACATTGTTCTCTCTGCACTCTACTTATGTGACTATTTACCTTTGTTAATTAGGGTTTACTCTGCTTATTCCGATCGTCTGCTGAATGCCTAAATTGTAAATAGTAATTATTGTTGGGTGTTTGAGGGTCTCTTGCACCTATCTCAAGCTCATGTAATCCCTTCAGGGAGGAGGAGGGAGGGGTGGTGGGGTGAGTTGAGGAGGTTTTGTGCTGTGTCACAGCACAGCACACTGTCTCGGGTTGCTCATAAATAGGTGAATGAACTTTTGTAATTTGTTGCGTGTGAGTGCCTCGCACCAAGCCTGGCTATGAACTCTGTGTTACTTTTTGCATTTGTTTATGGGGCAATCCCAGGCCTTGATGAGTCACCTCTAACACGGGTCTGCCTTATGTCATGACGGTGTGAGAAAAAAGTTAATGGCACAGGTGCTCACAGAGTCAAAGGTGGTCTGTGTATATACGTAAGAAAGTGATTATTATAATTGATCCTGAAACCAAGTAGAGACAGTGATTTTCATAAATGGCTGTGGGTTGAGCTAATTTGTATTTTTCTGCTGGGCAAGGAAAAAGTAAATAATGTAATGTTGTTCCAGTTGATTATGTATCCTAACTTTGTAATTACTGTTGAGTGGATGCTGTCATCCATATAGTGGTTGCATTTGTATTTGTCAATTTTTTTTTAAAGCTTGTGGCCCCTGGTTCATTCACTCTTGTCAGGATCTGGTTCATGCCGCAGTCCCCATTATCATTCGCTCCTTGAGGTATATGCAAGAGACCATTTACAAGGTGGAGTTGCTGCGAACGGGCACCATGTACAGCATTTCATTAGTATGGCCTAAGCTAATCCTGTGCCTACTGACCTGGGAACAGCGGTGGTGTACTCCAGCATGCCCGTGTGCCTCTGAGCTGCACCACTTCATTAGTTGAAGCAATTACTTTGGGCAGTGGAGGTTTCACCTGGGTGGCATGGGTGGGTGGATGTAGCTAATTGAGAGCGTGGACCCTGCGCCTCCATGAAAGGGCTACAGCGACACAAGACAAACACACAAAAAAAGTTTGTTTATAGGAAGTGTTGTTTGGAAAGTCCGGGAGGGTTGAGAGAACTAACCCACAGTCATTATAACACTGTGGCTGCGAAGTTCTACCGGCACATCTAAGTCCCCGGCCTGTACCCAATTTGATTTGGTGACACTGTTGTGATGAAAATATAGGACATCGAAATTCTATGTTATTTATATATTTTGTATCTGTCCTTTGTTTGATAATGCTGTGTTTCTATACCCGCAATTTACCCCGCAGGATCAATAAACATCTGTCTGTCTGTCTGTCTGTCTGTCTGTCCTACTTACCTACAGTACTACCTACCTACCAACCAACCAAACAACCAACCAACGAAATAATGACTTATAATGACTCATGATAACGAGAAACTTCTGACGTAATATCCCTAAATAACGAGGAACCACCTCAAAATAATGACTTAGTATCTAACAATAGGCCTACTTAGTATCTCAAAATAATGACTATAGTAGCTCAAAATAATTACATAGCATCTCAAAATAATTTCGTCGTAGGATATCTCAAAATAATGTCTTTTTTTGATCTCAAAATAATAACTTGTTATCTCAGAAATAATTAGTCAGTATCTCAAAGTGATGACTTCCTTGCTCAAAATAACGATCAAACTTTTATTAACTTTTCATCACCCTGGCGGAAATGAGCTTCTAGAGACCTACCGGTACTGTTTTCTTCTTCTTTTTCGGGTCTGAAACACAAACTTTGAGTTTCACGCCTCATGAGTACCATCTAATGACTTCAATAGAGATAGGGTTTCCTGTTTATTTCCTTCCTGCCTCCTCAGTAAACACACAGCTGATCTACATAATTTTTCCTCCCAATGCACCTGTGGTATTATTCTTTATCACCCAGCATAATAAACCCTTAGCCCCCTTGTTACCAAGTTATATAGTTCCTATAAAATTCTACAATAAATGCACTTAGCCATCATCAAAACAATATCAGCATTTTCAACCGGGGCAGCTGCATGCGTCTCCTATAGCGTAAATAAATGCAGCTGCCCTCCATCCCACCTGCTGCTCTCAAATCTTTCAGATTGATGCCTCGTATTATTAGAACAGACTAATTTCAGGGGCTAATTTTGTTCATGAATAATTTATGTGGGGTCAACAGGTGGATGAAGTTCAGAGTGTGTCAGACTTCTCCTGAGACACAGTCTAGTGAAATGTAGGACAGGGGCTCTCTTTTCTCTCATCGGGTGTTTGTAATTGTGATAAGCGGGAACGGGGAACCAGACACATGTCTCTCCACTCCAGGCTTGAGCTTAAGGGAACATGTTGTGTAAGGTACACCACCAGCATACTACCTTGACACGCTCGGCCACTGTGGTTACAGTCGCTACGGCAGTCCCAGTAGAGGCAATTTGCATACTTTATGACTCTAGGTAAAAGGGGATAGAGAGATAGAGAGCGAATGAACAGGAACTGCTTATGTCAGAACTTCAGGTGTTTTGAACTGGTCAAATCCATCTGAAGCCCCTAAGATGAGCTGAGGGGAATAGCCAAGCCAAGGTAGGTTGTTGATAGTGTGCTTTCTCTAACAGAAGATGTGTTTTTTTTATTTTCAGCCAGAGCCGCTGTGATGCTCTCGTTCTGTCTTCTGACGTTGTTGTTGTTATTGCAGCTTGTTCTCTCCTCCTGAGGACAGCTTGCGCTCAGGCCTTTGTATCTATCTGCTGGGCTCTGTTTCCCCCTCTGCCTGTCTTGTCTGTAGTGGATCAAATTGCCTGCCCAGAGCTAATGTAATCATATTTTAAAGGAATGAATATTACTGTTTTTTTGCAAGGGTAATGGCGTATCAAGGTGTATGTTTGAGGTAGGCTACACTACAGTACATCATAGCAAAAGAGAGCATACAAGTATTTCATACTGTAGGCTACTTCTTGTTTACTTTCCAACACCTAAACTTTCACTGTAACCTCTCTGAAACCTGTGTCTACCGTAATTATCCTAAATCTTTTGCAGTTAGTTTTAATTAATGAGGGAAAGCTAATATTCACTTAATGTCCAGTTTTATTTTGTAGAAAAACTGAAATATATATTCTGAGTGGAAAAGTCACAACTCACAAGACAGTCGGAGATGATATTGAACTTTAGCCTCGGCTATGCTTCTGCACTAATGATTTACCCTTAACAGCACTGTCATTTCCAGAAGAGATAACAGCCCAAACAGTAGGGTTGTCTTGTCCCATTGTTAGTACAGTATACACGTGATAATGTCTTCAATATTTTCTACATGTCTAGATGTAGATTTACATAACAAAAACTGTTGCACATGACGTGAGTGATACATTTTATTCACTAGTTTTCATAGCCTAAGTTTATCCATCAGTTTAAATTCCTTCTAATGGAACGGAAACCAGTTGTGTATAATTGATTGACAGTTATACTGTGCACAGGCAGTGGAGTAATTACTGGAGTGCTTTAAAGTAATTAGAAACTAATTACTGCAAATAAGCTACTTAACTGTCAGAGTTATTTTCGGAGGTGTCATCTTAAATACAGCTAAACTTTCCCATTGTTCATACTGTAGATTCAGGCCATCGTCAGCCAAACTGGCTGGCTGGGCTTGAATTTGACATGGATGAAAATGTTTCTATTACCAAGCAGTTACAGCTATAACAGGTAACAACTGTCTCTCCAACAATTTGGACTTGCAATAATACCATAAAAATTAATGCTGGGGAACATGCTGATGTAAGGAATCATGATGCAACATACTTCGTTGACCGGGCGTCCCTGACGTGTCGCCATTGCAATGTATTGCAAGCTTGTGCATATGCAGTTTTTGCAGAATGTTTGCCTATTATAACATGCCCAGAAAAGAGACGCTAGGGGGGCTCATGTGGTTAATGTCACAAAGCGCCGCACACATTAGGATTAATGACAGTAAACTGCAGACTGTGCTCTTAACCCTTTAAGGACTGGAAGGGAACGCAGGTGTGTCATTTCAAGATGTCTTTTGGCTATTAATAAATAGCAGATATACAAGCTCATAGCGCGGCACCGAGTGCCGCGCTATGAGCTTGTAGATCTGCTATTTATTTATTTTCTATCGTGAAAATTTTTGCAAAATTTGTATATACATTTTTAACTCAAACCTTTGCTTCTGGGGGTCCCTGGAACAAAATATTTTTAGATGGGAGGGGGTCCGCGGACAAATACATATTATTTTGGGGGTCCTTGAAATGAAAAAAGTTTGAAAACCATTGATAATATAGCAACATAAGTAAAATAAAAAATAGAAGACATTTGTAAAATCCCCAGAAGCAAAGATTTGAGTTAAAAACTTTCGTTTAAAAAAAGTATATATATATTCGAACTAAAAATGTGCACACATTTTCACGATTTTTAAAAAAAAACAGCAGATCTACAAGCTCATAGCGCGGCACCGAGTGCCGCGCTATGAGCTTGTATATCTGCTGTTTTTATATAGCCAAAGAAATCTTAAAATGACACACAGATGCGTTTCCGGTTTTAAAGGGTTAAGGGTATCCATTTAATGTTTCTCGCGGAAGTATTTCATGAGAAATTACCCCGTTCTTCTTGAAAGAGGTCCTACTGTATGTTGTTTTGGGTTTGTTTTCAGCCGCATTTCTTGTTTCCACTTATGTGTAATGTAATATTTATATAAAGGAGAATACAATAGCAGGCTTTATTTTTGCAGTGTCCTCTTTTTTTTTTAGAGCTGTCTGTGGAGCCTAGCCTATGGTGAAGGGATCTCTATGTGAAAACAAGAAAAACAAATAGACTGTTGTTGTCTTTAGGCACAAGTGTACATTGAGCCATGAGTGCCTCAGCATCACATATGCACGCACTCGCATGGCCTCAAACACGGTGCCAGTGTGATCAAGGTGTTACAGCAGAGAGCTATGGCATTTTTTTTGTTTAGATCGAGTCTGAAAATATCTCACCTGCTTCCATTGTAACCCTTGCCAGCTGCTTTCTGTTATCTCTGTATTGTTGTGAGGAGGATGGCACTTTGAAAGTGCTGCATTACTTCCATGTTTTACGGCACAGATGTTCCAGTGTCTTTGTTGTGGTTGATATCCTGCAACAACAAGAAGCACAAATTGACTGCAATGTCCTTGGAGTAGGATGAAGCGATGTTGTTTTGAAATTAGTTTTTCAGCTCCATGCAACTTTCTTTTTTTCTGACACGATGTTCTGCTGTACAATAAGTCTAGTGCTTCTAGCATATAGCAGTGGTGGAAAGTATCTAAGTACGTTTACTTAAGTACTGTACTTAAGGACAATTTTGAGGTATTGGTACTTTACTTGAGTATTTACTATTTACAATACTTATACTTCTACTCCACTACATCTCAGAGGCAAATATTGTACTTTTACTCCACTACAATTATTTGAAAACTTTACTAGTTACTTTGCAGATATAAATTATTACATTATAAAACATACATTAACCGCTTTAGCCCTTTAACCACTTTTATACCTAGGCTATTTGAAAATAGCCGATCTACAAGCTTACAACGCGTCGCATCGCGACGCGTTGTAAGCTTGTAGATCTGCTCTTTTCAAACCTTTTTGTACTTTTACTTTTGGTACTTTAAGTACATTTTGATGCCAATACTTTTGTACTTTTACTCAACCACATTTTGAATTCTGGACTTTTACTTGTAACAGAGTACTTCTACATTGCAGTATTGATACTTTTACTTAAGTAACACATTTGAGTACTTTTTCCACCACTGGCATATAGTGTAAAATACCTTCCACCAACGCCCTATAGATACTGTTTCAGGCCTAGTGTGAACGTTCTGACAGAGAAAGATGATATTTTGTTCAGGTTTTTTATTAGGTATTGTACTTATGCCTAATGTAAGCTTTACAGTTGGCAGTACTGCATGTGATTTCATCTGTAATACAAAGCAAATCCTAGCCGATACACACACCTAGCTTATTGAAGATCATTATTCAAATGTTACTCCAACAAAGCCGACTCAATACATGTACTGTAAACAAATTATCCTGACTCATTTGTTAGTTAAAAAAAGAAGGGGGGGGGGGGGGAGTCGTGGGTGCTAATCTCCTATTGGACTGTTTGAATTTGTTTAATTCCAGATGTCAGTGCCTATTGCTCTTTTGTAGCCATGCCGTGTTATATTTTACATAATTTCCATTAAGAAATTGCCAGTCAATTCATCTGTTAATGATTTTTTAAATGACAGTGTATTTAAATTGTTTGGAAGACCTGCATATTATGCGTTTTATAAATTCACCTCAAATTAGCCTTTGGGTTTTCCAAGCTCACGAGACAATAAACAAGACTATAGCTTAAAACGTAGTATGTGGCTGTACCATGTATGAAATGCTCTATTTTTAGGGGCAAACGCTAACGCTATGTCACACAAAAGTAGAAAACGTAGCAGATCCACAAGCTCAAAACGCGTCGCAGAGCGACGCGTTTTGAGCTTGTAGATTGGCTACTTTTGCTATTTTTTTAATTGGAATCCTGAAAAGGATTTTTTTCAAATGCATTTACGGGTAGTTATACTTATGTTAACTTTATGAACTTAAATACAAATACATTGGACATAAAAAAGTTAATAGAATTTTAATACTAGTCATCATGCTACTAATATAGGAATGTTGCATGTTTGGAATTGTAACAGCTCAAATCAATAATATATCAGTATTCCGATATCAACCTGCGGGCCGCATTAAGTGAAGGTGGGGGCCGCATGTGGCCCCCGGGCCGCCAGTTGTGCGTGTATGCCATAACCCGTTAAAACAACGCACCAAATAGGCTAGTGACAATGGCCCCAAACATTTGAGATACCCCTACAGAAGGTAGGACCAAACACAACATAGTTGTTCCTCATCTCTAAGGCCTCCCATACATGAAATCGATTCTTGTATACAAATATTTTACTGCAGAAGTGGTGAAATTGATATATAAAGTTATACTCCCCAAACAAAAAATAAAGCCTGGTCGTCTGGGGGTTGAGGCATATACACTCTTGTAGATTCACAGTGGAAGCTCTGACAGGTTTAAAACTAGGACCTCTATATTCTAGAAAAGACTGAATGTCAGACCTTCAATACACATTAAATGTTGCTCAACAGAGAGATGATGATGTTCATAAAACCCTGTCTCCATATACAGATACTGTAACATACTACCTTTAAGTAGTATATATTATCATGTATCAGTGTTGATTTCGTCGACTAAAACTATGACGAAAAATGTTAGCCGACTACCTTTTTTCACTGCCGAAAACAAAATAAAAACAAAATAAAAACTAAGCCATGATGACTAAAACTAAGACTAAATATATTGACAATTTCGTCAACAAATAAAAACCAAACACAAATGTTTGAGAGAGACTAGTGGAGAAGAGATCCAGTAGAACTAAAAGACAAGTCATTTTATGGTTGGTTGTGCTAGGGCATACATGGGCAACTGGCGGCCCGGGGGCCACATGCGGCCCCCGCCTTCACTTAATGCGGCCCGCAGGTTGATATCGGAATACTGATATATTATTGATTTCAGCTGTTACAATTGCAAACATGACCCGCTTTAATTACTTCAGTTTATGACTATAGTGTTACCATTCTATTGTCTTTTTTATGTCCAATGTATTTATATTTCAATTTATAAAGTTAACATAAATATACCTAAATGCATTTGAAATTAAATAGGAATGTTACTTTTCAGGATTCCAATTAAAAAATAGCACAAATGAAATCAGGATACCAATTCAAATATAGCAAAAATAGCAGATCTACAAGCTCACAACACGACGCGTTTTGAGCTTGCAGGTCGGCTATTTCTGCTACTTTTGTGTGACATAGAATGGCGAAGTACGGAATTAATTTATGAAAAAAGTTAAAATATGGAGATAAGAGGTGTCTGCCCGACAGTATTATGCAATGTGGCCCTCTGGAGTGAGTGTGGAAATATATAGCGGCCCTCTCCATCAACAAAGTTGCCCACCCCTGTGCTAGGGTGCGCATGCTGAAAATAGCAGATCTACAAGCTCACAACGCGTTGCGCTGCGACGCGTTGTGAGCTTGTAGATCGGCTATTTTCAGAATGCAACCAAGTGTAAAATCAGCCATTGCGACGCCATCAAGGCACCGCCTAAATACATTTTAGTCGACTAAATCAACTGTAGATTTAGTCGACTATAATCTTATGATATTTTGTTGACTGAAACTAGACAAAAACTAAAACATTTCAGATGACTAAAATATGACAAACTAAATGGAATTTTTCAAAAGAGTTTTGCTGTCAACATCAACACTATCATGTATCATGGGGGTAAACTACGCCAGTAAGACCAACGCTAATGAGCAGTTGCAAATGTTGAGGGTGAGAGCATACCTGCACCAGTGTCAGTCTCATCAAGAAGCAACATTTTAGTAGGCTATGTATTGAAGGTCCTCTGTTTCTTTCCTTTTTCTCAATGTTTACCACAGATACAAAGATTTGAATCCAATGTTTGTACAAAAAAAGATACACTTCAGAATTGGTACAGTATGATATGTTGTACGTACATTATAGGCTCTATACAGTAACCACTAGAGATGCGCGGATCGCGGTTTTAGCCGCGGTTGCCGCAGTTAACCGCAGTTTGGGTGGATTTGGGTCAATCAAATATAATTATTAATTAATATCGGATAAACCACGGGTGAAATATTGCGGTAAATAAATTAATGACATCTAATATATCTATCTATAAAATAGCTAAATCTCTGCGTGCTTGTGTCTGTGTGAGTGTGTAGAGCAGCCTCTGTGCGATGCGATCACAAAATGCATTGATTTAGCCTATGGAATGTCGGTGTGTCTTTTTTCTTTTTTTTTAACCGGTGCTGCTGTGCTGCGCTGAAGAGCAGTGCGCTCTGTATGTTGGATTCCGCATGTGCGGCATCCAACAGTTGGATGCCGCACAGAGTCTGTATGTTCAACGCAGCAGAGCATTGCGCTCTGTATGTTCAGCGCAGCACCGGTTAAAAAAAAAGAAAAAAGACGCACCGACATTCCATAGGCTAAATCAATGCATTTTGTGATCGCATCGCACAACTAATAATAAAACTAACGGCCGGGGAATACCAGAAAATAATAATATTTTGACATACGGGAAAAACGGTTGATGCGGATATTTGTATAAATTGGATAATATAATTATTGAGGTTGGATAACGGATGGATAATTAATTTGTACATGCGGATTCGGATGACCACGAGAGGCCATCCGCGCATCTCTAGTAACCACATTATTACCAGACTCTGTTCTGGTGAAACAGAATCAGGCTGCTGTCAATGTAGGGTATACTGTACTACAGGCTCTGTTACACTAAATGGAACTTTAAGGCCAGCTAGCCTCGCGTAGCCAGACAACTATTCCACAATCTCCGAATGCTATATAGAGTCTGGCACTACACCTCCCGAAATCCGAGAGAGGAAAGTGGCACTTCCGTTCACCAAAATACATTTTAAAATATCTTAACATTTTATTTTTGTAATTTCTATTTCTGCTAAGCAGCAAGCTAAATATACTTGGATGATTTTGATTTATATGAGGATAAATATGTGCGACTGTAAAGACGAAACGGAAGTGGGGGAGGAGGCTTCACATCCGGTTTATGTTTTAATCATGATCAGAGATTCCGAGTCCCAGACTGTATGATCGGAAGCATTTGAAAATTGTGGCAACAGTCTGGCCACGCGAGGCTACTCTCCAGCTAGCTGATTAGCTACTTGTTGTGTTTGGTCCTACCTCCGGTAGGGGTATCTCGAAAAACTAAAGCCCTTTTTGGCTGTTTTTCACTGCCCTAAAACTGGGACCAAACTGTTCGGCAGCAACAGCAGAACTGTATATAATGTATTTATTTATCACCAAACTGGGACCAAACTGTTCAGCAGCAACAGCAGAACTGTATATAATATAATGTATTTATTTATAACCAAACTGGTACCAAACTGTTCGACAGCAACAGCAGAACTGTATATAATGTATTTATTTATCACCAAACTGGGACCAAACTGTCCGGCAGTAACGGCAGCAGCCTGTTGTTACAGCTCCTTCTTATACCTCCGGGCTACCCTTCCCGACCACTTCGGTCTGCCACCTCGGGGCGACTGATTGCCTCGTCACTCAAGGGTCCTTCTGGTCGATCGACACGGTCACGACTTTTTTTCTGTTCTGGCCCCACAGTGGTGGAATGAACTTCCCACTGATGTCAGGACAGCAGAGTCACTGCCCATCTTTCGCCGCAGGCTGAAAACCCACCTCTTCAGGAAACACTACCCTTCCTCTTTGCCTGGCCTACTTGTTGTTAACTAGTTGTACGAACTCTTGTTTTATTGTTGTATTATTTTATTGGATCTTGTTTAGTCGATACACTTATTTGTTTTAGCTCATGCTCATTTGATTTTGCTATTTTGTCTCATCTGTTTAAGAACGTAGGTAGCTGATATATTGCACTTTTACCTTAGCACTAGGTATACTCTTGGTTGCTTGTTTTTGCAGGAAATGCACTTAAGACTTCTGGTGATTAGCAGTTTTGTTCCCTACCTATGTTGAATTCACTTATTGTAAGTCGCTTTGGATAAAAGCGTCTGCTAAATGACTGTAATGTAATGTAATGTTACTGTATGTGATCCAGTCTCTCTCAATAAGTAGCCAACTAATTACACCAATCAGTGCATACAGTACGTGTTGCCTTGAACTTTCCCTCGAGGGATAGAGTGCTGGGTGAATTAATGTCGGGAGTGCAGAAGGAGCAGGAGAGCACAAGCTTATGATAGAGATGGAGATGGAAAGAGAGAAAGAAAGATTGAGAGATCTTGGAGTAGAGCAGAGTGGCCATAATAATGCGCCTCTTAGGGTTCCACCGGAGCCCTTTTGTAAAGGATGTCAGAGGTGGCACTGTCAGCCGTCCTCTGGCTACTCTCATGCAGTATGACAAATATCTGTTTACTCCCTCTTATCCTGGGGGTTCAAATAATGCATTTGGAGGTCCCATGTCCCCAAAATGTCAGGCATGCATCAGCACTTTCATCACCTTCTCGATGCTTTGCTTCCTTGCCTTTTTTTGTCATCGCTTACCCCGCCTGATATCAGTGTTGGAAAGTAACTAAGTAAATTTACTTAAGTACTGTACTTAATTTTATACCTAGGCTATTTGAAAATAGCCGATCTACAAGCTCACAACGCGTTGCATCGCGACGCTTTGTGAGCTTGTAGATCTGCTATTTTCAAACATTTTAGTACTTTTACTTTTGGTACTTTAACTCTTTGACTGCGGACGACGCGATAACGCGTCAAGTGCTACTTTGTCCAGTTGGCCGTCGACGCGCTCGACGCGCTGGACGCGCGTTCATTGTTTAATCTCTGATTGCGCTATGCTGCTTAATATTCAATGTTATTCTCAAGTTCCACTTACTTCACGGACATCTGCATCCGGTTTCATGGCCTGGATTCCGTTTCCGGTTTTTGATTTTTTTCCCCAGTCATTTTCGTCCAAAATAGGTAAATAAACGGGTTTTCACACGGTATAACGGACAAACGGACAGCTTCTCTTCTATAATCTATGGTCTGGGTGACGATCAGTCATCGCCGTCGTGCATCACAACGTAATTTTCGCTGATCAAAACAATCTGGGTGACGTCACATCCGTTTTCATGTTTTTCCTTGTCTAATCTATGAAGAAGGGTGAGAGAGACCCAACGACATGATCACGCTGTCATGTGCTGCTCTCTGCTGGCGGATTTGTGCTGGGTCTTTATATTATGTGTCCTTAAATTATTTTCATGAGAAAAATTCAAAATAAAAAAATAAAAAAACACGAAAATTGCTGGCACTGGGGGAGTACTTTATGAAAATACTCTGGCAGTCAAAGAGTTAAGTACATTTTGATACAAATACTTTTGTACTTTTACTCGAGTACATTTTTAATTTGGGATTTTTACTAATACTTACTTTATGTAATAGAGTACTTCTACATTGCAGTAGATACTTTTACTTAAGTAAAACATTTCAGTACTTTTTCCACCACTGCCTGCTATCTTGCCTTTCTTCTTTTCTCAGGTCATTTTTTGGAACTAATGATGTCATAAAGGGCTGACGTTAGAGCCCGGTGGTCAGCAGTTTTCTGGGGTGGTAAAAAGTCAAAAAAAGTGACATAAAAAAACAAACAAACGTATTTCCAGTTCCTGAGTGTGCTCTCTCAAGCACAGATTTAAAACCGTGATATGGAAAGCACTCTGAGACCGTATGGCTTTTGTTCTTCTTTCAGCGAATGCCTCGTTGTGTTAAGTGACGCGCTCCGGCTGCAAAGCGAATCAGAGTCATTGCAACTCTTCATTTTAACGTTATCTTCCACTTAGAAGCACAGTGCCAAAAAGTGCTTGAGCCTCTCTTGCAACACTCATCCTTGTATCACACAGGCACCCGCACACTCATATATGTTTGGTGTGAGTGTACTTTACTGTATAGGGACGTCGTTTACCCTTCACGCTTGACGTGATTGTGGCACACCGGCGGTTCTGAGCCGTCTTTCTCTTCGGCGCGTTAGCCCATTAAGACCTGAGGCCGATTCTACAAAATGATGTCTTCTAAATCCTTCTAAAACAGTTTTCAGTTATGTTGCTATATCAGTGGTTCACAAACCTTTTCATGTCAACGACAGCCAAAATTATATGTATTTGGCTGCGTACCCCCCCCCCCCCCCCCATCTCAAAATATTTTGTTCCAGGGACCCCCAGAAGCAAAGATTTTAGTAAATGTTTTCTTTAAAATAATATATATATTCAAAGATTTGCACACATTTTCATGATTTTTCAAAAATAGCAGATCTACAAGCTCGTAGCGCGGCACGGAGTGACGCGCTACGAGCTTGTAGATCTGCTATTTTTGGATAGCCAACCAAATGTGCTATATATTTAGCTAAAATCTAAAATGACACAGATGCTTTCCCGGTCATAATAGGTTAACGTGTTTCAAAGCACGGGGCTTGAAAGCTGTGCAAGCAATTGCAGCGCGCACACACACACTCAATTATACAACCAAGACATTTAAGCACGTCAGACCGTCATGTCATTCCAAAGACATGAAAAGCCAAGGAGGACAACTCAGAAGCTAGGAGCTTCCAGCTATACAGCAGAGAACGGATATTACTGTATGGTACTGTACATGAAATAACCGCTGTATATGACAAGTGATTATATAATCTTGATGATGATGAAGATGTACTGTACTGGGGGAAGTACACTTTTCTGCTTTAGCCATAACGCCGGTATAGGGTGCCTGCTGTATTATACTTTCTTGTGTGTGTGTGTGTGTGTGTGTGTGTGTGTGTGTGTGTGTGTGTGTGTGTGTGTGTGTGTGTGTGTGTGTGTGTGTGTGTGTGTGTGTGTGTGTGTGTGTGTGTGTGTGTGTGTGTGTGTGTGTGTGTGTGTGTGTGTGTGTGTGTCATTATCATTGATAAGAACAGCTGAATGGACCTCCAAGCTCACAATGAGGTTGGAGGTCAAAAGGGTGTGGAGCCTGGAGTCAGCCAAAGCAGAAAGTTTGAGGATCCAATGGAGTTAGCTGGTTTTGTCAGAAGCGCGTTTCAATACTTTTCATTGGTTCAATATTTTTTTTACCAACACACAGAAGTAAAGGGTGTTCAATAGCACTGATTTATGAGAAAAAAATGCAAAAGTGTCAAAATGGAGTTAGCTGGTTTCTGCCCGACAGCAACAATATATTGTATATATTTTTTACAATGTCATTCAATTTCATTGACTTATGTAGAACTTAATGGGAAATTGTTGTATCTATCCCTCACAAGTATACAATATGCACGTGGGAGGTATGAATGTATTATGGCGAAATGGCTGATCCTCCTAATCCTTGATTGTTTCCTGTTTTATTTGCACAAATGAATGTCATACAAGTAAAGGAAGACATGGCACTGAAGCGTAATAACAGCCATACAAAGCTGTCGTCACCACATGCAGCCTGTTAGTTTTGTCTGAGGAGTTTGTACTTAGTCTGTTACCGTTCCACTTACGTTCTCTAACTAGATTATTGAATGGCCTCCAGCCCTAGTGCTCGGGGACCCAATTCTCTCGACCATTAGCGCCCTTATTTGACCGTTTGGAAGGTAGGGAAGCCTCATCTTTCCCATGACAGTAAATAAAACATCCATGAAGTAGCAGTAAATAATGTAAACACACAGAGGGAGATGGAACCTGCACAGGAAGAGGAAATGGAGCGTTAAAAAGGAGCTACATTTGTCAGGGCATGCCCTTGGGCTAAAATGGCCCCCGCCTCCTCCACTCCCTGCTATTTCGCCATGCTGAGAGTCCAGGCACTTCAAATAGCACTCCTCCATTGTTCTGTAGAATGTTTAAAATACTATGCAGTGTTTACTATAGGGTTTAGATGTGGTGATGTAGATCCAGAAATTTGTTTTATAAAAAACAAAGAATAAAAAAATGCTACCTCCTTCAAGATTCAGAGCACTATGCGTTATGATGATGCTTACAAGAAGCCGAAAAAGTCATATTTTCAACCCGTATAATAAGTTGAGCCTGGCTGAATAATGTGTAAAGACGTTTTGAAGAAACATTCAATGTTATACAATAGGACTGTAACCATAGATTATTCTCATGGCCATTATATCGATTTTTTTTTGTCGAATAATCTTGAAGTGTGCCTTTTGATCTAGTTTTTGTATATCAATGAAAACATTTGAATTGATTTTCTTTTTTTATAATCGACTAAATCAATTAATCTGATTAACCATTTAAGCCCTATTTTTTTACATTGTCTTACAATGGTGTTGTGCAGAAAGATCGGCTATTTTCGCTATTTTTGAAAACAACTATATTATTGAAATCAATTATTGTTTATAATCAATTAGTTGGATTAACTGTTTCTCCCCTACTATACATGAAATGATTCATGTATAGTGAAATTCCATTGATGAACAGTAGTCGTGCATCTCTGTGCACAGTATTAATTTTCTAATATCATTATATTAAACATTTCACGGACATTTCGTACAGTAACAGCCCCAGCATGAGCTAATTAGAGTGCCTTGAATGGGGTTTGGAGGTTCTGTGATGTTCTGCTGAAATGGAGGATAACAATTGGGACTAATAAAGTAGATTTGTGAATTGTATAATTTTAAGTAAATACACATAAGACGTGTAGCCCTGAATGGGTCGTGAGGAAAGGCTAAATCAATGATGTTACCATAATCTAATGAGAGGCTGTCTATTGCAAAATTACATTTTTAATAAAGGTCAGTCCGCGAGTGTAAAATGCCACGGCAGATCAATTTGTTTATTAACTGTTTAATCAGTGTGCAGACGCCAGTAAAATCCGCAGTTAATGTTTTATTACAATCCTTGGTCCCCACCAAAAGTCGTCTAGTTACCCATGAATTTCATTTAATTTACTGCTCACCGGTAACCCAAGCTATCCATAAATTTAATGAGTTTTTGTAGCACAGTGGTGGCCATGAGACAAAGAGCTTGTCATGAGACTATGCACATCCAGGCCCACATTACAAAATATTGTTTAATTTTTTGCAGCGGAATGAATTGGCTCCCAATGCAGTACATTAACCCATTAAGACCGGGAACGCGTCAGTGTAATTATTAAGATATCTTTGGCTATTCAAAAATAGCAGATATGCAAGCTCTAAATCCTATCAGTTTTTTTCAAAGAAACTTATGTTGCTATATATATCAGTGGTTCTCAAACTTTTTCATGTCAAGGACCCCCAAAATGATATGTATTTGGCCGCGGAACCCCCATCTCAAACTATTTTTGTTCCAGGGATCCCCCCAGAAGCAAAGATTAGAGTTTAAAATGATTTCCCCCCCAAAAAAATAGCAGATCTGCGAGTGCCGCGCTATGAGCTTGTATATCTGCTATTTTTTTGAATAGCCAAAAAAAATTACACACAGATCAGATGCGTTCCCGGTCTTAAAGGGTTAAGTAAAACCACTCCATGATTTGCGGTAAATTATCCTTCTTACACCGAGAGCCAATGGGCAGTCGTCACGTGCGCGCGGAGACAGGAACAGAGCCCAGTGTGTTGCGTCGCCTTGTCGCCGAGCGGGAGAGGCGATAATAATTCATAGACCAGGTGCTGCACCGTAAGCCCCAAGGCCTGGGGAAGTGAATGATTAGTGGCATTCCCCCATGATGCATTGCTCCTCCTGTATTAAAACCAAACTCTTTGCCTTTTATTCCCTCCAGGGTTTATTAAGTGGGCCAGTTGCCATAGCGACGCGTTGGCAGAGGATATTGCACCGGGATATAAGACGTAATGGGTCTCCTGACGCAGTTCACTCTGCTCCTGTGGAAGAACTTCACTCTTCGGAAGAGACAAAAGGTACCGTATGCTATGTCCCTGGTCCACCCCCATGCAACGCCCCCCCCCCCCACCTCCACCCCGCAAAGCGACGTATATCTCCTTAAAGTCGGTCAAGGATGGATGGAGAGGCAAAGCGGTGATACTGTCCCAGGGTTGTGTGTTAGGGAGGGTAGAATAGGTGACAGAATAGGGGGATTTGCCGGGAAAACGGTCTCGTATTAAAGTAAGCTACCTTTAACTCCCTCAGTAGAGAGTGAGAACAATCTTGCCTTAACCCATTAAGACCTGAGGCGATTCTTTAAAAAAAATCTAAATCCTAACAGTTTTTTGAAAAAAATATAAAAAATATTTTTTCACGATTTTTCAAAAATAGCAGATCTACAAGCTCATAGCGCGGCACTCGGTGCCGCGCTATGAGCTTGTATATCTGCTATTTTTGAATAGCCAAAGGCATCTAAAGTGACACAGAAGCGTTCCAGGTATCAATGGGTTAATGCCAACCAATTCAAAGTGTCACCTTCGATTTTTGGAGATCTGTATCTGGCGCATGTCTGTGTCACGTTGCCTGTGTTTTTAACTTTAACAAAACCCTGTCTGTGAGCGGCCGGGGTCTGATGGGACTGGAGTGAGGAATCTTAAATGGTTTGTTTGAAGGGCAAACACTCTGTCAGGCTCTTCTTAACAACTGACTGTGTCATCACCACCGAGTTGTATTGCCCCTATTCGTACAGCACTATTACGAAGCAATTAAGGCTTATTTAAAATTATAATTTGACTCCTTATTAAGAGTTTTGATGGCTGCACCCTCAGGCTTAAGGTGAACAAAGTCGCTTAAAACTGATGGGCACTCCAAACATGCTTTTCTCTCATGTTTGTTGGAGGAAAGTGGAGGATTTGTCACAAAGCTTTTCAGGTTTAAAATTGTATATGGCAAGGAACACAGTATGAAAAACACAGAATGTTTTAACGTGAGTCCATGGAATCCACCAAACCTTACATCAACATAGTAAAACATCATAAAAGCCTTACATTGTCATAAAAAATCATGAGCATCATAAACCTGAATGTTATCAGTGTCACCTTTCTGACATTGCATGTGGAAGCATGAAATACCAGCAGTTGTGGAAAAAGTGCTCCATTTTTTTCACTTAACTCATTCAGTGCCATTGACGTCGCCGACGTCACGTTTTTCATAAGCCCAGAGTGCCAATGACGTCGCCGACGTCATAACATTTTTTTTTTTTTTTTCATGTTCAGAACCCGCTGCTCCATTCACTTCTTGTTTAAGTAAAAGTATCAATACTGCAATGCAGACATACTCTGTTACAAGTAAAGTCCAGTGATCAAAATTTACTTGAGTAAAAGTACAAAAGTATTGGCATCAAAATATACTTCAAGTGCCAAAATTAAAAGTACTCATTATGTAGACTGTCCCATTTCACAAGTGTTCAAAATGTATACAAATCTTTTGAAAATTGCCAAAGTATATAGGGATGAATTGGTTAATGCATGTTTTGTAATGATAATAAAGATCTACAAAGTAACTAGTAACTTAAAGTTGTAAAGTAATTGTAGTGGAGTAAAAGTACAATGTTTGCCTCTGAGATGTAGTGGAGTATAAGTAAAAGTACTGAAATTTAAAAATTCCTCAAATGTGTACTTAAGTACAGTACTTGAGTACATGTACTTAGTTCCTTTCCACCACTGAATACAGTAGCCTCGATCTCCAGGCTTTTATTGTTTAGTTTTGCTTAAAAATAAAAGCCTGGACCAGCACGTCTGTGTACCTGGTATAGGAAGTGTTTCATTTCCCCAACCAACCAGAGTGCAGTGTGCGTCGCTCGTAATGTTGTGTTGACAGGGCGGGGGTTGACGGACAGATCGGTGAACCAATGGGATCAGGCGCATTCTCTCCGCGCTGATTTTAAACCCGCCCCTCTATACACGAAAGCAGGAAGGCTAGTGCAGCCTACTGAATACCAGTAACACTTTCAGGGCCACTGCTAATGCCTGAATTATACCTGGTTGCTCATGATGTCGATCTACAAGCTCACAATGCGTGTTGCAGCACGAGATTGGCTATTTCGGTGCACGACAGCTCAAGTCTAGACCGGCTTTAGCTCTAGCAGCCATTATTCCTTTGCGCCGGCCAATTACCTTGACCCCCTATCACAACTCTCTTACCTAACTCTCATTAGAGACTATCTTGTCTCACATCAAGTCACTAACCCGCCTACTGTCTCAGCTAATAATGCAGTGGTGGAAAAAGTACTAATTTTTTTTGCTTAAGTAAAAGTATCAATACTGCAGAAATACTCTGTTACAAGTAGAAGTCCCGTATTAAAACATTACTTGAGTAAAAGTACAAACGTATTGGTATCAAAATGTACTTAAAGTACCAAAAGTAGAAAGTAGTCATTATGCAGAATGTCCCATTTCACAAGTTTTCAAATGTATAAAAATCATTTGAAAATAGCAGATCTACAAGCTCACTAGTAACTAAAGTTTTCAAATAATTGTAGTGGTGTAAAAAGTACAATATTTGCCTATGAGATGTAGTGGAGTAGAAGTAAAAGTATTGAAAATTGGAAATACTTTAGTAAAGTAAAAGTACCTCAAATTTGGACTTAAGTACAGTACAGTCCGAGCAATTTTAGGTTAGTGTGAGGTTAGGGTTATAATGCGTGCCGTCGGGCCGATGGCACTTCAGAGTAATGGGCCGTTGCACTAATGGCACGATGGCACCCTTCAAGGTGGCTAACCTCGTACAGGGCCATGCCATAAAAAACAGCCATGAGATACTGTAACATGTCAACGATGCTTTAGAACAGTGGTTCTCAAAGTGGGGTCCGGGGTCCTTGATGGGGTTCCAGGTCGTCCCAGGGCATCCCAAGCAAAATTTGTTAATATAGCATCAAAACCAGTTTAACCACTTAAACCCTATATTCATTTTTAGATCTGCTATTTTCTAGAAATCTTGAAAGAATGTGAAAAAAAATTATAATATTTTTGAAACATTTTCACAACACAAATATTGCATGGTGGTCCCTGGCACAAAATATTTTCAGATGGGGGTCTGCTGCCAAATCTTACAATAAATGCAGGGAATCTCTGTACGTAGGTATGTACGTCTGTAATCCACGTATCCCGAGAACCGGCCGTCCGACCGACTTCAAACTCGACACGCACGTCGCCGCCGATCTGAGTGCCGTGCCCCATGTCGGTTGGATAGGTGGTTGTCCAGAACCGCCAGAAAAGGCTCTGGCCATGGCCCAAATGAGCCAATTCATTGCCATGGCAACCCCAGCTAAGTACCCGGCTACAACTGGTACTTTGACAACGGGTATTACATAACAGGGTGGGGCATGCATTCCCTATTTGCAGCATCGTTCCGGATTAGGCCGGTACCCAAAGGGCACCTGTCGTCTTATAATAAATACACAGAATCTCTGTACCTACGTCTGTAGCTCACGCATCTCGAGAACTGTTCGACCGACCGACTTCACACGCACCGCAGGGAGTGCCGTGCCCGGCGTCGAGTCGGTCGGTCGGATAGGCGGCTGTCCAGAACCGCCAGAAAAGGCTCTGCTGTGGCCCAAATGAGCCAATTGATTGCCATGGCAAACCCAGCCTAAAGCTTGATTTTGCATATTCCCCACACAATTTGTCATATCTGCCCTGTGCAGCTTTTGTTTACGAAGCCAAATAGAAATGTAATTTTTATTCATAATGTTCCAATGTTCAATGATTAATCGTATTTTTTCATAAACGTTACAGCCCTAACGGGTACTCTGACAATGGGTATAATGGGTTTTGCATAATGGGGTGGGGGCATGCATTCCCTATTTGGATCGTTCCCGAGTAGGCCGGTACCCAACGGGCACCGTTCTAGTACACACAGTATTATTTGAGGTCCTTGAGGTGAAAAAGTTTGAGAACCACTGCTTTAGAACATACTGTAGTATATTATGTGGAAGTGACACAAGATATTTTTGATAAATGCCTTTAGTCTGAGGCAGATATAATTGTTACACAGAGTTGCAATGCTTTCTGTGGTAGTTTGTTTTCATTCTTTCTTTTTTGTTTACCCTGGCCGTGATCATAAGAGTAACATCTACCCACTTGTTTTGTAAGAGGATGAAGCATAGCAGAAAAGCCTCTGTTCAGCCACATAGAACAAAATATGTCATCGCGATCGCGATAATCTTTCGTCAGTGTTTTCAAGAAAATCATTTGTGATTTCACTACTTTTGTTTTGTCTGGGAAACGTCTTTATTTTCTTCCTCAAACACTGTGAACAGAAGTAACCTGTTGTGGCGACCGTTCATAACTTTTTCACTAGAAAGTATCAGAACAGAAATGCTGATAATGCATGTGGAATGTAGCAACATTTGGGCAAAGTCAACATAAAATATTGTTATCGGGCAAAACCAAGGAAGCTAGCAAGGACAATGTGGCTCCTGGAGGTTAATGACCAATTATATGAATGTCTCACCAAGCATTTTAAGACCTTATAACAGGCATGAAAATGATTTTATGGCCCAGTATTTCACTTAATTTCTATTCACGGAGTGTTCGCCGGTGTAGAATGTAAAATTCCTATGGAGTCCGACATTGAGAATGTCCACATGAACACTCCGTTCTACAGAATATACCTTTTCACTGAGAGGCCAAGGCAAGGTATTTCAGTTTACCTTGGCGGTTCACATCAAATCCATCTGCGGATTCCTTTTATTGCACACTGAACACACTGCAGTATTCAAGCCACCCAAACGTATGAAGTCCCTAGACTTAAAAAAGTCTCTATGTTGCCATGGCACTGTAGCCAGTGGTGGAAACTAACTAAGAACATTTACTTAAGTAAAATGTTGAGGTATTTGTACTTTACTTGAGTATTTCCAATTTCCAATATTTCTACTTCTACTCCACTACATCTCAGAGGCAAATATTGTACTTTTACTCCACTACAATTATTTGAAAAATTGAGTAACGAATTACTTTTCAGATATAAATTATATTATAAAACGTACATTAACCACTTTAACCATTTTATACATAGGCTATTTGAAAATAGCCGATCTACAAGCTAGCTTGCAGATCTGCCATTTTCAAATATTTTAATACTTGGTACTTTTACTTACTTTGGTACTTTAAGCATATTTTGATGCCAATACTTTTGTACTTTTACTCAAGTAAATTTTGAATTCCGGACTTTTACTTGTACCATAGTATTTCTATATTGCAGTATTGGTACTTTTACTTAAGCAAAACATTTGAGTACTTTTTCCACCCACTGACTGTGTAGCCCAGCCGTGTACACATTATGACAGATCTCCACCTTACCTTGTGCTTTACTTATAAAGGCAATTTATACCAGCCCAACCCCCAGTTGAGGATGTCTCATGCTAATACGCGTCATTAATGAGGCTAAGGCAAGGTGTTAATGTTCCACTAGTTGTTAGAGAGCTGCCACTGCAGCTATCGCGGGGGAACTGTGACTCCACTAAGCAGGTCACCCCCAGAGATGATAGCTCTGGGTTGAATGTGCAGGAAAAGATCAGGTCAGTGGAGAGGGTGGAGGCTCTGGATGCTAGTTGGGGGGGGGGGGGGGTGCGGTGGTATGTTGCTGCTGTACCGAGGAACCAAAGGGACTTGTGAGAGCCTTAGATGAGGGGTGGGAGTGAGGTGAGAAGGTGAGGCGCACTGCGCCATTGTAGTATCTCTCTGGCAGCCAGAGTCATCCACTGTGTGTGTATGCCTGTCAAGCCTTTCCATGTTGCTGGAAACACTTTAAATTGCCTGCTGCACTGCCATCCACGGTCTCTTTCATCATTGAAATCTTACAGTAGTCTCTCACCCCTTTTACTTTCACTTTGTGCATTTGCCTTGACTTTGCACATCAAGAAATTATGTTTTCCCTGTGACAAGAGCCACAGATGTAAGCAGGTGTGTGTGTGTGTGTGTGTGTGGGTAGGAGGGGGGGTGCGCGCCACCGCGCGTGCATGTTTGTTTTTGAGGGGGATTCTGTTTGAAGTTTTGATGATCAAGAAACTTTAAGTTCTTGTGATAGAGGTCACCTGGGGGGAGACTGGAAGTGTAAACATGCAATACTTTGAGATTTTTTTCTTGGTTCTTTTTTTTTTCTTCTTTTCCCCCAATGTGACAGACCATGCTAGCAGGGGATTTGGTGGATAAAGTAGGGGCTAAGTGGAGAAGTGTAGTGAGAGTGATACATAAAAGCATGGAGGTGGCTCGCTATAGGCACCGAACTAATGTGCCTGTTTTTGGGAGTCAGGAGGAGTAGAGAGCTGGCTGGTCTCACGTAAACAGACAATTAGAGATCTCTGCCTGCTGATGATGCATGGGGCTGTCACAATAATTGCGATAAATGATATAACTGGGTTTCTGGCATTGGACATTGGAACATATAAATAAAGATTACATTTCTGTTTGGCTTTTAGGCTTCGTAAACAAAATGTGCACAGGGCAGATATGACAAAAAATAATATACAAATAAATGACATATTTAATAAATTACTTTCAAAAACAAATTTTGTTGTTTGTAGTTTTTGAAAATGTTTGCTTGTTTCGGCATGGGAACGATTATGACGATTATGTAAAATAGTTGTGATTATTTCAAATAATTGTGATTCGAAGATTACCTAATACTTAGTAGGGGTAAATATAGGGGTTCTCTAGGAACTCGCATGGACACTGTTTTTTTAATGTGTTTAAAAACTGAAACAAATGAATACTGTGATATTATGTTATTTTTCATGTTATTTTTCTAGTTTTTTCTTTCTTGTTTTGACCCTCTTGTGGGAAAAGTGTGTGCAGTGCAGTATGTTGTAACGTTCAGATATGGTTTTCACCCGGACCGCTTTGTGCGAGGCACATCGGTCCCCTGTGGGCCGAAACGTCCGTCATATGACCTGCTGCTGGCGGTGAAAGACTAAAATAAACAAGATCCTAAATGGATTAAAGTGAATGTTGGTATTCTTTTCTAAGCAACTTGTGACAGGTCTACTGATACATCTGGGTAAATCTAAATTACTGGGCTCGGATGGTGGAGAAAACCAGCGCTAACCCAACCTCCACCCACTGCTTTGAAACCCAATTGGTACCGTTCCAATATGAAGGAGCCGTTTCATATTTTCTCGTCCCCAGCAGATGCTTTAAGTGTTAGTGAGTCATGTAGCAAAATGGAGATACACACACGCTGTGATAGACAAAGGCACAAACATGGGTGTGGTGTGGGTGCTGGCTGATTTAAGCAGTCACACTACAATGGGAATGAAAAACAAAACAAGAGACACACATGCACACACACACCCACACACTTGTGTAAAAAGACACACCGCTATCCTGTTTGCCCGAGGGCGCCAGTGAGTGCATCCCGAGATTGCTGGCAAAAATAGCCAGAACAATGGACACCAAAATGCCTCATGAGAAGCAGAACGGGCTGAGCCCATACTACAGTACCTGCCACCAACCAGGCTAAGAGTGCCCACGTTGGAGTGAGATAAGAAGAATGAGTGGAAGATGAAACAATTGACGTGGAGAACGCGCAGCAGGCATCTCCAGTCTTGCCCCACCAGTCACGAGAGAGGCAAATGAGGAGTCAGTATTGCTGCTATCGATGCAGAGAACTAGGACATTTGTTGCACTACGGCCCAGCCCCAAAGCCCCTGAGTATGCAGCCATCGCCATTTCTCCCGATCGGGGAACACTGACTCTGTCAGCTAGGCCAAGCTGAAGAACTACACCTGGACTGCAAGCTTAAAAACACCACGGGCAAATTGACATATTTCCTTAGTCCGCCAAAAACCCTGCTGGACACTCTCGATGCACCGTCCCTGTGGCCACCCACAATTATTCAGCATGGAACTACAACTCTGGAGCGAGCACAGATGAAAGGCCAAGGACTGCTCCAAATCACGGTGGCCAGCAGAAGACTGCGCCATGAGTTCTGGCTGGCCAGCATCCAGGAAGAGTGCATCATTGTGCTGGATCTTGAGCAATGGGGAGCGGTTGTGGACATATCATAGAGGCCGCCTTTACTTAGGCGCAGAGACAATAGACCTTAAGCGTCGATGAGATCAGAGAGCTAATCAAGTTAGCATTCCACATCAGGCATGGCCTTTGTTCTCATTTGCTTCAGCAGTTCAACCAGGCACCGAAACGGACCCAGCCAGCTGACCGGAGTGCTACATCGGTAAAGATGGAGTCCAGCCAGCTGGGTTCGACTCTACAGACAACCACCCAGACATCAGTACCGGCACCGACGCTAGCTGTAGTTCTCCAGGGCTTATAACATGCCATGGGTAACAGAGGACAGGGGTAGCGATATCCTTGCGGCGCCTGAACTCCTCGACCCACACAGGGGCCTGCGCTGAGAGCAGGAAGTAGATGTATAAAGATATAAGCCATAATCATTACTCTCAGTGGGACAGCCTTGCTGTTATCGATGGCCTCCTGTGTCATAGGAGGCGAGCAGCTGAAAATGGGGTGTTTAGCTCCACCAGCTCCTGGTGCTCCAGATGGTCCATGGCTCAGTGGAGTGGGGGTGGGGGGGTCCCACTTTGGGGTCCACTTTGGGATCACCAAGACCCTACGGTGACGTCAGGCCGGATTTTTCACTGGCCTTACTGCAGACGGGATATGGGACTGTTAAGGTACGGGTGCGACCGCTACACCAGTGGTTCTCAAACTTTTTCATGTCAAGGACCCCCAAATTGACACTTATTAGCCCACAGACCCCCATTTGAAAAGATATGCCAAGGACCCCCCATAAGAGAAGTTTTTTACGGCTCTAGCAGTGATTCTCAACCATTTTAATTTCAAGGACCCCCAGTTTGACATGTATTGGGCTACAGACCCCCATTTAATGGCATTTCTATCTCTGGGACCCCAATTTATGTTGTACAAATCAATGTTCATTTAACTCTGAGAGTGTACAAATGGAACCAAATGGACCCGTTAGGGTCCATTTGGTTCTATAGTGTACAAATGGAACCAAATGGACCCGTTAGGGTCCATTTGTACACTCTGAGAGTTACCGACCCATAAGGTCTTTTGGTTCCTAACTATCCATCATTTAGCTGGGGACCCCCTGGAACTCCCTCAAGGACCCCTGGGGTCCCCGGACCCCACTTTGAGAACCACTGCGCTACACCAACCAGATAAGAAGGGTCCTACCCGAACGCATGCACCCACCGACAACCACTCCAGAACCTTTGTCTGAGGGGCAAAGGTGTGTGGGCGTTCAACTCGGCTGAGAAAAAGTGAAACGGGTGGAAGATAGAGAGACCCTACACACACCGGACAACCCTCCGTCCTCACACTGGGGCGTCAGAGCCTCTGGCCCCATGGGGAAGGGAGGGAAACGTCTACCTCAGCATCCTCCTGGGACTGACTTTGTGTTTGGGTGAGTGGGTTACTGGGGGAAGTAGAAAACCTCCTAACATCCCGGGCTGTTTGACTGGCCGTGGAGAGATTCCCAGCATGCCCACAGTATTGTTGTTTTATTGTGTTGTTATTCGCCATAGGGAATGTGTTGGATTAATGTGTTATGTTGTTTTATGTTCTATCATTTATTTTGTAAATTGTGTATAATTTGGTTTGGACACCATGAGCGATAGTGGCAACTAAAGGCAGCACCTCCCTCCCTTCTGTGCTGTTTAGGAGACGTGTTTGGTACTTTGTTTTGCAGGTTTTACAAGTGTTCCTACAAAAACAGCGTTGTCATGACTACTCCTTTGGATCATAAACCCACCTGTCATTACTGTATTTTTCTTATGTAATCTTATTTAATTCATTCTTTTTTAGGCCTTATATTCTCAATAACTGTTAGTTGTTATATATAGTAAACGAGTGGGTGATTTTTTTTTTTTGTGGAAGATCTCAATATTTAACACATCGTGTGCCAGAGGTTTATTAAAATAGGGTACATCTAGTGCCAGCATATCGTCCATCCACTTACGATGATATGTTTCGTGCTGTAGAAGCCCCGACGCGGACTTGCATGTAAACAAAGCCTGCGTGCGAGACGGCGGAGGGTCCCGACTAACGCCTGGAACAATAATATTTCTAACGCGATCCTCCATTGCAGAGTGATCGGCGATCGAAAACGGCTCACTTCCACCACGTTAAAAAGAAATGGGAGATATTAAGCTTTTAGTCAAGGAGTTAACATAGGATCGGACGAACGGAAGCATTTTTGACATGGATCCACATCCGGCCTCTCCTCTTAGAGACTCCTTGGATGATCCCAAAGTTTCGTTAAAAGTTTCGTTTAAAAAAAAAATGGGACCGTTTATGGCACATAGCGCATAGCTTCTCAAAAACGGTCTGGACCGTTTTTGGCACACAATGTGTTAAGTTACACTGATACTAACAGTACGTTTTAACTGCGGGAGACAGTAGGCAACCCTGGGTGATAAAAATCGCCCAGAGGTCGTTCCTGCTGTGATTACCGTATGTACGTATACCGTATGTGTGGAAGGTAAACATGGCAACACATGAATTTGATTGGCTATCGCCGGACGACATCGTCCAAAAGATAAAAAATATCCTTGTTTTCAACATCGTCCCTCCGCCCACTTTTCGACTATCGCCTCTTTGCCAGCTATCGCCAGTAGTTGCCGGCTCTCGTAGACGAATAATGCACTTCCGGAGAATACTATCCTGAATCGCCGGCTGCTAAAACGCACCGTTAGAATAGGGAAGGAAGAGAGAATCGAGACGAAAGGAACGCATACTGTAACACAGAACAGGTCAAATAACACAGTCAAATCAAATATGCAAAGTCCAATATATACTGTACATTATATACATTTTGTTTGAGTCTGAACAGTGTGTGTGTTCATGGCATTTAAGTTCAACAGAAGTTTTTTGTTACCCTACTAAACTCATTCCGTGCTGTGCTGTCACTCCAGAAATGCATGCTGATAATTTTCACTCTATAAACACAACAAAAAGGGATGGTTTGTGAACATACTTATTGGCATTTTAATTGTATTCTATTCTATACCCCCCCGCCCCCCAAAAAAAGCATTTGTTTTATAACAAACCATGTATTTGATGAACAAGTCATTAGTTTTAAATAAGACAATATTTCTGCAGGTGCGCCTGGTGGTGGAAGTGGTATGGCCTCTGTTTCTCTTCTTCATCCTGGTGTGGGTGCGCTCCACCAATAAGCCTGTGTACAAAGGCGAATGTAAGTATAAGCACGTGCTCATGTCTATTTACTTAGAGGTTACACAACATCTACAGTATATTGGACAATATCTCACGCAAACAACACATGAAAACAAAAGCGTCCGAGGGTCTAAAGTGTGACTTAACATTAACAATGTTCATGTTGGTTTGTGTTATTAACTCAAATGGCTTTCCTAAAACGACTTAGAATGTATCCTCTTGCAGCATGCACGGGTCAGTGGTGGAAAGTAACTAAGTACATTTACTCAAGTACTGTACTTAAGTACAACTTTGAGGTATGTTTTACTTTAGTGGAGTATTTCCAATTTTCAATACTTTTCAATACCTCTATTCCACTACATTTCTGAGGGAAATATTGTACTTTTTTTTTTTTTTGTTACTAGTTACTTTCCAGATACAAATTATAATATTATAAAACATACCATAACCACTTTGGCCCTATTTTATACCTAGGCTATTTGAAAATAGCCGATCTACAAGCTCACAACGCGTCGCGTCGCATCGCGTTGTGAGCTTGTAGATCTGCTATATATCTGCTATGAGCTTGTAGATCTGCTATTCAAACATTTTAGTACTTTTACTTTTGGTACTTTTTAAGTACATTTTGATACCAATACTTTTGTACTTTTACTCAAGTAAATTTTGAATTCAACTTGTAACAGAGTACCTCTACATTGCAGTATTGATACTTTTACTTAAGTATAAAACATTTGAGTACTTTTTCCACCACTGTGCACGGTACAGTAGGCCAGAGACCCAATTGTGGTCTCGTGGGTTCTAATCTACTCTCTGACCTGTGTCTACGTCTTCCTGTCGTCTCCTTCCTGTGTGCCGTCCAATAACAACAACCCACAGCAGCAGGGAGGAGAAAAAAAAAAAAGAAAAACGGTCTGAGATGCTGATGTAGAGAGACGCCACAATGTCTGACGGAAAACGATGATCTAATAATAATATGAAAGATATCCAGTGCCTTGTCCTATACCGTACCTGCATCACAATCCTCCTCATATTTCCCCCAACTACTGAAAATTAGACCCTGGCACCTGGCAGGTGAATAAATCGTCTTCTCTCTCGTCTTCTTCAAGGTCATTATCCAAATAAAGCCATGCCTTCAGCCGGTGTGCTGCCGTGGCTCCAAGGCATGATGTGTAACCTGGACAATCCCTGCCTGAGCCATCCCACCCCAGGGGAAACGCCCGGCCAGGTCAACAACTACAACAACTCCATGTAAGTACGGAAGTAGCGGAAATGTTAGTCGACTACCTTCTTTCACTGACGAAAACTAAACAAAAACTAAATAAAAACTAAGCTACGATGACTAAAACTAAGACCAAATGTATTGACAATTTCGTCAACAAATAAAAACTAGACTAAAATGTTAGGGAGGGACTAGTGGAGAAGAGATCCAGTAGAACTAAAAGACAAGTCATTTTATGTTTGGTTGCGATCGGGTGTTGCGCTCTGAGAATAGCAGATCTACAAGCTCACAACGCGTCACGCTGCGACGCGTTGTGAGCTTGTAGATCTGCTATTTTCAGCATGCAACCAAGTGTAAAATCAGCCATTACGACGCCATCAAGGCACCGCCAAAATACATTTTAGTCGACTAAATCAACTGTAGATTTAGTCGACTATAATCTTATGATATTTAGTCGACTAAAACTAGACAAAAACTAAAACATTTGACTAAAATGACTAAAATGTGACTAAAACTAAATGCAATTTGATTCAAAAGACTAAAACTAAATCAAAATGTGCTGTCAAAATCAACACTAAAGTACAGCGCTGTTCCCTTTCCAATAGCTATGTTTATTTTGATAAATGCCAGTGATTGGTTTTGTACTGTAGATAATATACCAGCATGAGCCCTAGCTTCCCTGTTGTGGGCAAATCATAATTTAGGTAGTTAAGGCGAGCATTCGCCAAAAATAGCTGATCTACAAGCGTCGCAATGTGTTGTGAGCTTGTAGATCGGCTATTGTTGCGTTATAATGAAGTATATAGGGTTTAAGTTGTTAATCACATACGTTATTGAATTAATAACATTATCTGAACATAATATGTTAGGACAGGTACAGTAAGATAGCTTATAATTAATATGTTCATAATTAGCTAATTACTGGCATGTTTGTAGCTTTGCGGTGCTATATTAATTTATTCTTGTCTCCTGGTGTTTTTTACCAGAATTGCAGGGATATTGATCGAGCTGCAGACGCTGCTGGTGAATAGATCCATCCTCACCAACGTCCGCTCGCTGGCAGACGATCTGGACCAGTGGAACTCGGTGCTGCTGCTTGCTGCGAACCCACTTAATGGTATGGGACAGCAGTTGAGCTGTACTAGCTGTATTTATATTGTATAAATGTTATTTTATAATGGTGTTTCACTTTCAATTGGTCGAGATGCACTGGAAAAAAGTTCCAACTTCCTTAAGGTCATGTTCACCGTAGCCTGAGGACACTTGATTAGCATGCATAAATAGTACCAAAATATAGATTTTTTTTGTGCTCACATGCATATATATATCATATATGTATGTCAGAGTAATAGCACGGATCCTGGCAAAGACCAACATGGGTCAAAGCGCAAAATTATCATTTCCTGTGGAACATAAATTGTGAAAGTTCCATTGCCAGCGAGTAATGTTGCAGAAGTAATTGGACCAGTACATGGCTCGGTCTCATCCACAACAGTCACTTTGCCACGTCTTTGCTAAGCATCCTCCATCAAATAAAGTAGCCCCATCATGTGGATGACAAGTTGGAGGATTTGTTATTCTCCCTTATCCCTCAAAAACAATGGCGCATGATTATTTATGATGCAATTTGCTGTGCCCGACTGACAGATCGTTTGTCTTGATAAGTTGCTACTTTGCATTAGGCTCATTTAGCCTGATGATATTCAGATTTTCATAAGGCACCTAATTTGCAAATAGGCAAGGGGATGGGTGGGGGGTGGGGGGGGTGCTGCCATTCAATAAACGGGCTTGCAGGCCATTTGCATTTTGGGGTCACTGGCTTGTAATATACAAGATTAAATCCATCAAAGATCTAAGCCCTGAGCATAATTAATGAGAATACGCCGTCGGAGGCGAGAGCACAAAAGGTCATTAACGAGAATGGGGAGCAGAGTGATATCAAAGGACCAGGGTGACAAAGGTGATTGTGTTGTCCCTTTTTCAATGAGGGTTGATTAAAAGCCTGAGGTGGTCACTTCAATCAGAATGGGAAGAAAAACAGGGCTGGAGCATGTTCTAGCCTCCCCACGCTCTCACCCTGTTCACCGATGCTCGCCGATGGTACTGCAGTCCTGAAGGACATGATAACAAGCAGTGTTCAGTAAAAGTTCATGTAAGCACTGAGTAGTGTATCCAATAGAGTGATTTATTCAATGTGGTATTGGATTGTTAAATACGGTATACTTTTTTAAAAACATCTATCTTAATTGAACCTTAAGAAACCCAAGGTAAAAAATAAAATGCCCTCAGCACATGCCCGATGTCCCACTTCATTCTCACAGTGGTAATTGACTGACTTTCATGTATTACAACTTGCCACGGCGCTGATTTAATTCAATTATGCATCCTTTAGTCTTCTCGGCAGCATATGCTTGGAGTGCCACAGAGCACACAAAACACATAAGTTCAGCAGATACGAGAGGATGCAGAGGGGAAACAGCGGGGGTCTCTTGGCTTGGCAATTTACAGCCATTCATTTTTTTTGTCAAAAGGGAGGATGATAACACTGAACAGACGATTGGTTTTGATGCTGTGCTCGTCTAAATTGCCGCTATCTGTGGGTGACTAATCAGGAGAAAATGGCTGGTTAACAATCTGATACATGTTTATGGACAAATTGTGCACTGTCACCCACTCATGCTGCTCCAGTTTTCCCTCCCATTTTTGCACCAATGAAGGCTTTTAATTTCTGCATGCACTCAGAGAGTGTGACTGTGTGCCATTCAAAGCAATGTGTAATATCAAACAGACAGTAATCAGAATCAGTTTTATTTTAATGTCGTTTCTTATACATTCCTTTCCCAAATGGAATATAAAACGTTTGTTATTTCCTGAGGACATATATATCCTCCTTGCGAATATTAATACAAAACTTACTACACAGTCAGATCCAAAATGTTAATTTAATGAATTTACCGGCCCATTTCTTACATACTCAGCGTTAAACGAACACTCAAGATTGTACTGTGTACTCACCGTTGTGCGGTGATAATGATATTCTGTTCTTCCTCTTAAGCCTATGTTTTCGCTGCTCATTACTTCAAATTATACC